>NW_017808403.1:1012613-1016150 GCF_001891065.2 Hippocampus comes
CGTTTGTGAAGGCGTTTTCATTGGCCGTTGATTTCGAACCTTCCAAATCGTAGCCTGGAAACACTCGGCCCTTCAAACGTTTGTTGTTGTCGACCAAACGCAGGCCGACCGTTTGACCGGAATGCTTTTGCAAAGCCGGCTGGCGTCGGCAGCCGGGCGAGAAAGTCGACCTTGCTTGAAGAACGTTCTGCGGCGATCAGAAAGTGGCAAATGTCAGGGCGGCGGTTTGCCGCTGGTACCGCGTGAATGAGTCTGAATCCTCTCGCGCCGTCAAGAGACGGCGAGCAACATCGAGACGCGCCCAAAAGCGTCTGGCGTCGAGGCGCGCCTTTTGTTGCCCCCGCCCTTTTCTTTTGCCTTATCAAAAATGACACCTGGCTCGAAATGCCGCAAAGCCCGTCGATATCTTTTTCCAGTGCCCCAAATCCGCCCGATGGAGAGGCCATTTCTCGGGGAATTACAGTTCAGATGACCTTTTGCTTGAACTCGACGACGTGACTCGATTTCAGTGTTGGCCTTTTGCCGCCCCCCCCTCCTGCTCGTTGGATTATACTGCCGAGTCGAGTGTGCACATGTCCTCAAAAATCTTGCTCGTCATCGGATTTTGGAAGTTCTTCGCCCTGCATTGGTTGCGATTGAACCTGGGTGAATATGTTTATGCAGCTGGACTTTTTTTCTCAATAAGAGTTGAACACAGGAAGGAAGGAAATAATAAGGTGGGGGGGGGTGGGGAGTGGGGGTTGGGGCACTCGAGGCTCATTCTCTGGTCCTCGGACTTCCTGAAAGCGTCCTTCTCACAAGTGAAGCCCCAGGCCACGTTCCCCCTGTCCTTATTTGTGCCGCTGGAGAAACCGGACCCTTCTTTTCCCGTCGCTTGGCCGAATTTCACCGGGAGAAGGTGGCGAGAGTGGGGCGTGCTGCCGCGCACCCCTTCCACTTGGCGTATTTTCGATGACATCGAGCACCCGTTCACGCCGTGTGTCTGATCGCTCCGTTGGCAACTCGGGGAAACGAGGCATCCGAGCTCGATTCAATCCGGGCGCGCGCATGCGTGCGCACATGCAGCTCACTTTCGAAGCATTATGATGCATCCGCGGGTACTTTGATGCATCTCTCAGGGTGCAAGAAAATGCAACGGGGACGACACCAAAGAAGTCGATTTCTGCTCGGCGGATTCTTGATGCCGGACAGGCAAGATGACAACTATCAGGACGAATATCTTCTCCACGTGGACTCGCAGTCTGCTTGAAAAGCAGACTTCATCTCTTTTGGGCCAGGAAATGGATATCTGATGCCTTTCAGCATTTGTATTTTACTCACACACACACACACACACACACACACACACACACACACACACACACACACACAAACACACACACACACCCGTTTTCAATCACAAATTCTGTCTGGCGCTCCCTTATCGCGATGCGCCCCGAAAATGCCAGCGTCACTCCCGGTCGTTGTCGTCAAGCTCCCACGGAGGCAAATGAGTCACTCAAGACTCTCCATCGTCCTCGCCAAGCACGTAAACGCCGTTCAGCGGCCGGCTGTCTTCCGCTCTCTCTTCGTCATTGTCCGTTTGCGGTCTCTCGCCAGCGAGCAAATCTCCGGCGCCATCTTTCGAAATCCTCCCATCCAATTTCTCCTCATCTCGTTCAGCTCATGACAGTCAAAGAGAGAGCCGGCCGCTCGCTCGGCACTCGACACGAGACGAGGCAAAGGCAGCTCGGGCGTGCCAGGGTGAAGACGAAAGCTCTTTTGCCCGAACTCGGCTCACGTCACCGGGAGCGCAAACGCAAATTTGGGATTGGAAGCAAAGATACGAAAAGCATTTGTGTGTTAGGTGCGGGCGGATTTTAATCGACGCGGGCTCAAAATCGGTCAAATGAAACCATCAACATCGGAATCGGCGCCGACCGAGAAAACGTCATGCGCTCCGTTTCCACTCACGCCTCCATCAAAATCTGGCATGACCAAAAGGCCGAACAAACGACGGCGTCCGAGTCGTCTTGAAACGCGAGCTTCCCGCTTTCCCATCGGATGACGAGGGGACCACTCCAAGCGGGGGCCTCGTGTGAGAAGGTGGCCGTCGGGGGGGGGGCCGGCTCGTCGACCACGCGAACGCTGTCAGGGTCTGACTCCCCGAATGTCTCTTCTTCATCCACCAGGATGAGCGGCCAATCAGAGGGGAAATTGCGCTCTCCTCCGCTGACCTCCAACTGGTGCTACGAGTGGAACACAACCGGTGAGTCGTCGCGCCGCGCTTGCACGCCATTTTTCCTCCTGAGCCTCTGCAAGAAGCGCCCGCTTCCTGTCCTCGCGCTCAACCTCGAGTTGTTTGTTCCACTGCATTTGCCGCTTCGAGCCTCCCAAAAAGCACCAAGGTTTTATTCGCTTTCAGTTTGATGTGTCAAAGGAGACATTTTATGCTCTTTTTTTTTTTTTTTCTCTCTCTCTCTTTTCCTCGTCAATTTAAGATTCCCCGACTGCTTTGATGATGTGCGTGTTTGGCAAAAAATAGCCCAAGGATCAACAACTCTCTCGCACCACCTCCTCCTTGCTCCGCGTCAACACACCATTCGGTTCACAAACGGAATCCTTGACGAGGCCGTTTGCGATTGCGCAGCAAAGCGACGGACCCCCTTTGCAACGGATGAAAAATAGAAGGATTCTCTTGTTTATGAAGAATGGGACAGATGGCAGTTTTTTGACAAATCAAATCACGCGCAACGACATTCTCGGTTCAGCCATGATTTGCCGCTCTGATTCGACCATAAAACAGTTTGATTTCCTGATCCGGTAATCCTTTGTTTTTCATGCTTAATGGGGGCCGGAAACACCCCGCGACAGGTGATATGGTCGGATTTGACATTAATGACAGTCAAATATTGCACCCCCCCATGCCCCCCATAAATGGCCCAAAATCTGCAAGCTTTTCTCTCTGTGGTTAAGTTAAATACTAAAGTCCAATGTTGTGCCTGCAATGCATGTCTTTGTTGTTGCAACCTTGAAGGGACCCCCCCCCCCAAAAAAAAAAAAAATTATTTGCTTCATAATTATTGTCCGTTTGCGGTCTCTCGCCAGCGAGCAAATCTCCGGCGCCATCTTTCGAAATCCTCCCATCCAATTTCTCCTCATCTCGTTCAGCTCATGACAGTCAAAGAGAGAGCCGGCCGCTCGCTCGGCACTCGACACGAGACGAGGCAAAGGCAGCTCGGGCGTGCCAGGGTGAAGACGAAAGCTCTTTTGCCCGAACTCGGCTCACGTCACCGGGAGCGCAAACGCAAATTTGGGATTGGAAGCAAAGATACGAAAAGCATTTGTGTGTTAGGTGCGGGCGGATTTTAATCGACGCGGGCTCAAAATCGGTCAAATGAAACCATCAACATCGGAATCGGCGCCGACCGAGAAAACGTCATGCGCTCCGTTTCCACTCACGCCTCCATCAAAATCTGGCATGACCAAAAGGCCGAACAAACGACGGCGTCCGAGTCGTCTTGAAACGCGAGCTTCCCGCTTTCCCATCGGATGACA
>NW_017808403.1:1016221-1032237 GCF_001891065.2 Hippocampus comes
GCGGGGGGGGGGGGGGGGGCGGTGGGGGGGGGGGCCGGCTCGTCGACCACGCGAACGCTGTCAGGGTCTGACTCCCCGAATGTCTCTTCTTCATCCACCAGGATGAGCGGCCAATCAGAGGGGAAATTGCGCTCTCCTCCGCTGACCTCCAACTGGTGCTACGAGTGGAACACAACCGGTGAGTCGTCGCGCCGCGCTTGCACGCCATTTTTCCTCCTGAGCCTCTGCAAGAAGCGCCCGCTTCCTGTCCTCGCGCTCAACCTCGAGTTGTTTGTTCCACTGCATTTGCCGCTTCGAGCCTCCCAAAAAGCACCAAGGTTTTATTCGCTTTCAGTTTGATGTGTCAAAGGAGACATTTTATGCTCTTTTTTTTTTTTTTTCTCTCTCTCTCTTTTCCTCGTCAATTTAAGATTCCCCGACTGCTTTGATGATGTGCGTGTTTGGCAAAAAATAGCCCAAGGATCAACAACTCTCTCGCACCACCTCCTCCTTGCTCCGCGTCAACACACCATTCGGTTCACAAACGGAATCCTTGACGAGGCCGTTTGCGATTGCGCAGCAAAGCGACGGACCCCCTTTGCAACGGATGAAAAATAGAAGGATTCTCTTGTTTATGAAGAATGGGACAGATGGCAGTTTTTTGACAAATCAAATCACGCGCAACGACATTCTCGGTTCAGCCATGATTTGCCGCTCTGATTCGACCATAAAACAGTTTGATTTCCTGATCCGGTAATCCTTTGTTTTTCATGCTTAATGGGGGCCGGAAACACCCCGCGACAGGTGATATGGTCGGATTTGACATTAATGACAGTCAAATATTGCACCCCCCCATGCCCCCCATAAATGGCCCAAAATCTGCAAGCTTTTCTCTCTGTGGTTAAGTTAAATACTAAAGTCCAATGTTGTGCCTGCAATGCATGTCTTTGTTGTTGCAACCTTGAAGGGACCCCCCCCCCCAAAAAAAAAAAACATTATTTGACTCATCATATGCATTTTTGAATGATCGGTTATTGGAATTTGAATTTTCAAATATCAGATTTAGTATCAGCATTAAAAAAAAAAAAACATCTGTTTCGATCGATGCGTCCAACTTAGTGAGCTGTCAAAACGAGCCATGCGGGCGGATTTTTGCTGGCAACTCGACAAGAAGCCACAAAACGAGAGACGGCTTGTAATTGCTTGCAGGTGAATGCCGGCCCCGTTCGCTTTGATTTGTTCGACAAGCGGATTTCTCGCGAAGCCGGCGAATACGTAAGAAAGCGGACGGCTCCTTGCGTCGTCGTTTAAAAATCAACCTTTTCATCATGAAGAATCCGACTTTCAGAGGTGAAGAATGTGGTGGAGTGAGGCGGGCGATAGTTGCTTGGAAACGGATCGACGCGTGTCGAGATAAGCGGAGACAAAGCGGCAAAGCTTTTCGGAAGGTCGGCGACAAAAACAGGAAAAGAAAAAAAGTTGCCATTCACCGAAGCTGATCGTCGTTCGTCTGGCTTGGCGAGAAGGAGGAGGACTTCCAGTCAAGTGCGTAAAGGTGGGCTGGAGATTGTTGGCCCCCAACGGATCAGCGTCGCTGGCCGAGTGTGCTCGCTTCAAGCTGTTGATGGCCACTCCCAGCTGAGGAAAACAAGACAAATCCACATTCGCGTTGCCTTACGCATGTCGAGCCCCCTTCCCACTTCATTTGCTTTTGGTGCTGCGTCCACATTTGGTACAGGTTGCTAAGCTACTCAACAAGTGCTACTTAGAGCTTTTTCACACTGTTTTTTTTTTTTTTGGGGGGGGGGCAGCTTTGCTTGTGGGGAGGATGAAGAGAGGTGATTCAAGTGAAACACGTGTGGCGATGCTACATTTTATTTGAAGCTAACATTGCTATTGTTCATCATGCCACTTCACTTCACTTGACTTTGCGACAACCGCACCGAGCATATGCAGTTGCGGCGAGCGGCGTCACGGCGTGGAACCGCGACGGCACATCAACAACGAATGGGGCTGTCAAATTCGGTGCAGTGTTTAAAAAAAAAAAAAAAAAAAAAAAAAACCTTCATGCTAACACACGTAGCTAATGGAACTAGCATCAGTGTCGCGGTTGTTTGGCCACACATTTGCTGAAATAAATGATCATGAGAACCGGCATGAGGATCTTCGGGGTTGTCGAACGCCTCCCGCACATTCCGGGGGAAAGCTGGAACAGAGAGCACGCGCATGTCGTCGGATGTTTGAATAGCTCGCGCCTGAGTCACGGTCTGGTATTTGTGGAATCAAAGCGAGATGGTCTCCAGGTCCCGAGCCGCACAAAGGCGAGAGTGTGACCAAGGATGCCAAACGATTTAACTCGGTGGAGTTCTGGTTAATCGTTCTTGGAATGACTTTCCACACGACATTCACCGGGAGGCTCCCACATGTTCGGGACACTGACGACTCCTCGGCGAGCGTTAGCATCGGAGTGGCAAACCCGAACAAACCATTTCCACCCGAATATGTTACACACACACACACACACACACATATATGTATATAAAATAATTTTTTTATTGCGGCAGCCTGCCATCAAGACCATCAGAAGACAGTGAAAGCTCCGCCGACAGGGAAATACGTCCTAGATAACGCGCTGACTTAAGCTAAACACGTTGCCGCCCGACGTGACCGGGTGTGAATTTGGACTCCTGCGAGAATCTCCAACGCTTTTACGCAGAGCCATCAGTCTGTTTTAGTAGCCCGCTTGTCTTCATTGATTTCTTTTTCAAACCCCAGGAAATGATTTGTTTGAGCTCAGCGCCAGCCCCTCTTGTGTTTCCGCTTTGTGATTTCAAATCAGATAGAGGCTTTGTTCTTCTTACCGGAGTCTATTTCGGCTCTGCATGACATGTCTGTGATGTTGATTGACAGCTTTGAGTCAACGGCGGCGTGGAAAGCAACCACAAAAAAAAAAAAAAGGAAAAATACTGATGAGCTTTTGGTCCCGGGAGGTGCTTCAGGATATTAACCTGAACGAAATACATGTTGAAATGTGTGCATAAGCCCTTTTGTTTAGGTGTGACACTCCGTCCTCTCGCTCGCCCTTTGCCCTCCGCTGCCACATTTTCTTAAAGTTAAAGCAGCAAAAGACAGATAAGATTTTGCTCAGTGATTCCTTTTGGGCTTATCGAGTGTTTGTTTTGGTCAAACATGCACACACGCGGCACACATCCAAACATCGAAGTACCGCCGACCCACTTCCCTCCCATTTTGGTCATGTAGGGGCACTGGCACTCACTCACTCACATTGACAGATTACTTTCCTAATGGAATTTAATTATTTATCCCTTCCTCATGGCGGTTTAGCCAGGAAAAGACCGACAGCAGCAGGAGGCAGCAGGGGAAGGACAGGACCGGAAGGTGGGAAGGAGGAGGGAGGGAAGGGGGGGGGTGCTCATTTCCTTGTGGCAAAATCTGGACCACCTCACTTTTTTTTTTTTTTTTTTTTTTTTTTTTTTTTTTTTAAAAAAAAAAAAAAAAAAAAAAAAAAAAAAGGCCTTCATGCTAACACACGTAGCTAATGGAACTAGCATCAGTGTCGCGGTTGTTTGGCCACACATTTGCTGAAATAAATGATCATGAGAACCGGCATGAGGATCTTCGGGGTTGTCGAACGCCTCCCGCACATTCCGGGGGAAAGCTGGAACAGAGAGCACGCGCATGTCGTCGGATGTTTGAATAGCTCGCGCCTGAGTCACGGTCTGGTATTTGTGGAATCAAAGCGAGATGGTCTCCAGGTCCCGAGCCGCACAAAGGCGAGAGTGTGACCAAGGATGCCAAACGATTTAACTCGGTGGAGTTCTGGTTAATCGTTCTTGGAATGACTTTCCACACGACATTCACCGGGAGGCTCCCACATGTTCGGGACACTGACGACTCCTCGGCGAGCGTTAGCATCGGAGTGGCAAACCCGAACAAACCATTTCCACCCGAATATGTTACACACACACACACACACACACATATATGTATATAAAATAATTTTTTTATTGCGGCAGCCTGCCATCAAGACCATCAGAAGACAGTGAAAGCTCCGCCGACAGGGAAATACGTCCTAGATAACGCGCTGACTTAAGCTAAACACGTTGCCGCCCGACGTGACCGGGTGTGAATTTGGACTCCTGCGAGAATCTCCAACGCTTTTACGCAGAGCCATCAGTCTGTTTTAGTAGCCCGCTTGTCTTCATTGATTTCTTTTTCAAACCCCAGGAAATGATTTGTTTGAGCTCAGCGCCAGCCCCTCTTGTGTTTCCGCTTTGTGATTTCAAATCAGATAGAGGCTTTGTTCTTCTTACCGGAGTCTATTTCGGCTCTGCATGACATGTCTGTGATGTTGATTGACAGCTTTGAGTCAACGGCGGCGTGGAAAGCAACCACAAAAAAAAAAAAAAGGAAAAATACTGATGAGCTTTTGGTCCCGGGAGGGGCAGGCAATAGCTGAAACTGGAGCAGTTGAATTTGCACTGCGGCCGTGCCCTTTGACCTCCCCCGTTGAAATGAACGCCAAAAAACCCCACCCAAGCCACTGAGAGGAAGTGGTGAAGGGCGAGCGGTGCGCTGCGGAAGGAGTCCCTTGACAACAGGTGCCGCGGCTGGGCTGAGGGCGACCCCGCCCCGCGCCCTCATCCGCTTCCTGTCTCGTTCAGGAAGTAGCCGACTCGTCGCTTTGGTGCTCTCGCTTCAAGAGTCTCGTAGCTCACTATGTGACCTTGTGAAAGCGATTGGCCGAGAGGGGCCGAGAGGGCCCGCTCGCCATCTTTTATTTCGCACCCCTCCCCACCCCCTTCGAGTCTGGAATATCTGGCCAGAGCAAACGGCACCTTGCTCACGTTCTCGCTTCCCCAGAGACATTTACTGTGATCAAAAGTGTACACGGCCAAAGACGCTGTGTTGTTTTGATTGATTTATGTACAGGACTTCTTTTTACAAAAGTCTTTGTATCGGAGCCTCTTTGTGTTTGTTCGCTTTGCTCGGCGGATGCTTTGCATGCAGGTCTGCTCCTGCGGCCTGAGTGCAAGAGCGCTTTTAAGGCCGATAATGTGTGGAAAGGCGACATTGTCAGCTTTTTGTTTTTTTTTCTATCTGTGACCTGTTGTTCCAAGGCCCATCCGTGTCAAAGTGGAGGGAAATATGATCCGTTCAAGTTTGAGCACAAAGCAAAACGTGGCCGCAAACGCTTGCTACAACAGTGGAAATTGAGGGTGTGCACACTTGTGCATCCGCATCATCCCAGTTGTTATTTTGACCTCCCCGCTCTAAAAGAATTTTCTTTTTTTTTTTTTTTTTCCAATCGATGATGGGTCACAATGGTGGGAACAGTTTTGGTCTCACTGGATAGAGCACCCAAAAACTGCCATTTCAACACTTTTTATGTGCGCTGCGTTTGAAACAAAATGATAAAAGTTTATTTTCCTTGATGCGTCCCCTGGAAAGGTCGATAACCAAGGTTTTATTTTTAAAAATGATAACAGTTGGGGCTGACCGATTGGGATTTTTTATTTTTTGCAAACCAATTAATAAACGCACACATCATTATCAGCGATATATATATATTGAATGCTATAACTGTTTTTTTTTTGAGGGGGGGGGGGTCCCCTAAACGCTTCAAAATGAAATATGTGAGATCAGTGACCTGCTTTCCAAAACTTTGTCCTTTGGAATTGGTTTAACTTTCCAATCGAGAAAAAGAGAAACAATGTCTGCTACATAACGGAGCGATTTTTGCTGACTGGGGGGGTTGGGGCGCATTCGCACATCATTATCTTTGTCTTATGGATAAAAAAAAAAAAAAACACTCACACAAAGAAAATCATTGAAAACAAGGCAGTTTGTTCTTTTTTTTTTTTTTTTGTATGTCATCATTTTGCTTCCCATCATAAAACAGCACTTGTGCGTTTGATTGTCTTCGGCGTGTAATTGCTTTTGCTTGCAGACAGCGCGCAGATGCTTGGCCTCTTTTTCCAGATGTCTCCCGGAGAAGCGGGGAATTCCGTGTCATGACATGAACTACAACCAAGACATTGATTTTCTTTCTTTTCATTTTATTCTTCTTTAACCAGAGGCTAGCCGGTGAACATTCTGATGATTATTATTATTTTGCTTTTCTTAAATGTCAAGCTACAATGCACAACAAGAAGACGCAAAGATTTGATGTTGCCACGGGAAGACAACCTGCAATTTTTCCCTTTGGCTCCTCACCGAACTGCACGCAGCTTTAATTGCGCCTCGTCTTGCCCTCTTGGGCCCATTTGATTTCTGACTCGAATTAAAGCAACGGGAGGTGTTGCCTGGAGGGTGGGGGGGCCTTTCCTAGAACGGACCCCTGCTCGTGCGCACAAGCCTCGGGCGGTGATCGCTGCCTGCGTTTTCTCCCCAACAACCGCCGGCAAAGGAAGCCCAACTGATGCTGTGATTTCAGACAACCCGCCCGTCAGTGTTGCATCATCGCAAAGCATTTTGCGAGCGCGGCCCGGTTGATCCCAGCGGGCATGGCCGCACGCGATCGAGCCTTTCGGTCGTTCCGTAGGAAGTCACCGGAAACGTGACGTGCGCTTCGTCGACGCGGCCGCGCCGTCTTTATCCCGCCGTCGTTTTCAGAGCGCGCCTCGAGACACAAAGTGAGGCCCGTGCATGTTAGTGACTCAATCTGTTGTGTTGTTTCAGTGAGCTTTTGGGTCCAGACTTCGCCGAGACCTACTACACAGACGAAGGACAGCCGGTGACCGTGACCACAAGGAATTACACTGTAAGTCAAGTCCATACAAACTGTGCAGTCAAGCCGGCGGCGGCGATGAACGGCCATCCCTTTCGATGGCGAATCCGCAAATTGATGACCCCCCCCACCCCCCGCCCCTCTCAACTTGATTCCTTGACCTCTGTCCTGTGTTTGCAATATCGTAAGAAGTGAAATTGCGCTGAAAAGGGAAGGAACTAACGAGTCTCCAAGCGCGTCGGCGTTTGGCCATCGTTTTCAACGATGGTGTGCAAACAAAGAGGGAGAATCTTTTTGAAATGATCCAAATGGGAAACTTTTACCCCCAGACCGACTTTGACGTGATTGGAGATGATGCTTGTGAAGTTGCCGGAACATTGAAGGGATCGTTCCCGCCGCCCCCCCTTGTCACTTTGGGTGCCGTTCTTTGGTGAGCGTCTGCTGCTGACTGCTTTTCAAGATGCATTGCGGGCGAGCAAATGGAGCAGATAAGCGCCGAGTGAGTCGCTCCTGACTGGGGAGTGATTGCGAGCACGGGCTGAAAGTCGCTTCTTGGATCATCCGCTCCCACCAATGACAAAATGATGTTGTGCTCAAGCGGCGGGAGATGGGATCTCCTCCACTTTCTTTTTCTCTTTAACACACAACGGATTTGGCCAAGAGAGATTTCCCCAAGTAGGACTCGGGAGGGTCGTCTTTCCAAAAGGAAAGACGCTGTCGGCTCATTTTCGAAACTCCGCTGTGGCCAAACTTCACAACCCCCCCCCCCTGCGCTTCATTGACATATATTAGCAGAAATAATATCGGGTCGCATAGGTTATGCGAAAGCTAAAATAAAGACAATTTGTTATAAAAAAAAAAAAAAAAAAGCTTTTTTCAAAAGTGCAGCAGCCTTTGCCATTTGCAAATTCCCCTCCATTTGAATTTGTTGCATTTTCCCCCAAGAGATGACAGCATCCCCCGTTTGGACGCCGCCCATGCCGAGGCGCTGCACCCTGGCGGTGGTTAATTGCCGGATGTCGGGCGGGAGGCGGGGGCGCTCGTTCCACCCCACCCGCCTCTCGCTGACAATTAATTTGGATGTTCGCTATCACCGAGCCGGAATGAAAGAGCTCATTTCACGCTCTGATGAACTGACAATCTCCCGCACACACGCACACACACACACGAAACCTCCCAACCTGCCTGCATAATTTCAACCTGGTGGCGATATAAAGTCTCCTTTTAACATGAGCGGCTGGTAATAAGGCCAATATGGCCGCCTTTGATCTCGGGAACTCCTGCGAGTCTTTTCTGCTTCCACAAAGATTCACATCAGGCTTGTTTGCTTTTCACGTGGTAAAATGTTAGCGGGAAATGTTCGGCTTGACTTTTGAAGCACCGGCGGGTCATCGTTGTCCTTTTTAATTTTTTTGCTTGGGAAAGCAGCCAGCCTATCGGACGCAGACAAGCCAAACCTCACGATCAGCGAGCAAGAAAATAGCGCTGTCAGTGGTCCTTGGAACTTTTTGCACCAAGTGTCCAAAATGGCCGAGGGGCGGGCAGAGCGGCGCGCTAGACTGGCACCCGTGTTGTGAGTGACCTCCGCCCATTGGATGCGAAATAACTGTGAACGGAAAAGAAGGCTTGACAACGTGTCGAATGTTGAGTTCAGGCCCAACAAGCTCAAAAGATCCCAACAAGCACGAAAAGCCCCAACGCCTTCCTCCCGATTCCAATCATGAGCGCCACATTGTTCGTTAGCCGTTGACGAGTTGAGATCGACGACAAAGACAGGCGGTAACGCGGTGAAAAAAAAAGAGTGAATCGATCCAACTGCTGCGTTGAATGCGATGATGCCGTGGAAAGTTTGGGCGCACCTCATTTGGGTGCTGGGGGGCACCAAAGCGCACCGACGTTTTCATTCCCTGGACAGGTTTCCGCCGCTTCATTTTCCGTTGAAAGGGTGACGTGTCTTCCAAATGGATCTCTTTGGAAGGAGTCCAAATCTGCTGCTCAATGTCAGGTTCCTGCAAAGCCTTTGTTTGTCTTTTTTCTCCAGGATCACTGTTTCTATCACGGCGATGTAAGAGGACATCCCGATTCCTGGGTGGCCCTCAGCGTGTGCTCAGGCGTCAGGTGTGGACAACAACCAAACTTTATTATTCAGATTTTTTTTTTTTTTGCTGTCTAGCTAGCGCTCGCTCTTCACGGTCTCGGGCAGTTTCACCTTTGTTAATATTTCAAGAAGGAACAGAGATGCGATTCATGGCCCGGCTGCTCTGCATGCAAATCGGCGGCGGTTTCCATGCGCAGGTGCCCGTCGCTGTGATGATTCCCACTTTTGCTGACGGACGTTTGTCCTTGAACATGACTCGTTTGATCCTCTTGAGCCAGCGCCTCTCAAAGACGTGAGAGAGAGAGAGATGTGAACATTTGAAAATTCCCCTGCCTGAAAATCAGCAATGACTCGGATGATTTTTTTCAATTGTTTTTTTTTTTCCCTCTCTTCGCGTCTTTATTGTAAGCGTTGAGGGACCATTGAAGAAGCTTGATTTTTATATTCTTGGAATTCATCGGCTGATTAACTCATTCAATGTCTGATGTTCTGAGACTTTTTTATTTATGATTATTCTTTTAAGAATCCAGGCATTCAATAACAGGTACGTCTTTACGTATGAAAAACAAAATCACGTGGTCGGTTCAAGAAGGGTCTTGACAATGGCTGGCGCTGAATGAGTTCATCGGCGATTGGGCGCGGGTCTCCCAAAAATCCGCCGCACGTGGGTCAGGCCCTACTTTTGACACCAAGTCCCACCGAAAACGGAAACGAGGTTGTCCGAGTGCCAGCCCCATCGCCAACGTTCAAATACGGCAGCCTTTTGGGCGTTCGTCACAACCGGACTGCGACGGCGTAAAACGCGAGCGGCGGTGGACGTTGGAAGTCGCCACTGACTCTTGTGACTTGTGAGCTTGCCAAGTTGAAGCAAATGTGCTCTGCCTTTGCCACAGGGGCCTGATATCTTTGAATGTCAACTCCACCTTCTACCTGGAGCCGCTGCCCGGCGCGGCTCCTCCTCAGCGCCATTCCTTGCTGCCCGCGCAACACCTGGAATTGAAAGGCGGAGACTGCGGCCACGGCCGTCGCATGCCGCTGTCTGGCCACATTGCCGACTTTCTCGCACCACATCATTTCAGGGTGAGTGTACCCCCCCCCCCCAAAAAAAGTCTCCGTATATTCTTAGGAGGCGTAACTCTCTTCTTTGCTGTCTGTAAACGGTCCTGACAAGCTCTCAGGGGGCCGCCTCAACTACTTGATGTGTCCCCACAAAGGAAGATGAATTGAACGCCACGCAATTGAATTGCCGAGCGCCGCCTGCGCTCGGGATCCGCCGCCATCATTTATCTCGAGTGCTTTGTGCATGTTCGTTCTAATGCAGTGGCTCTTAACCTTTTTAGAGGTACCGAACCCGACCAGTTAATATGCACATTCGCCGAAACCTTCATGAGTGAAAAAAATATATATATTTTTTTTACAAATTCAAGATATAAAAAAAAAAAAAAACCCGCATTTATTAAAAACAGAAAAATGTCAGTAAAATTTCAGGAGATGAGTGTATATATATGTTTTTTTATTGTACGGCGTACTTTCACGACAGTCATACGTTGACAACCAAGCGAACTAAATTTCCCGCAGCACTGATTGGACAAGAAGAATATGCCAACTGCAGTCAGTTAGTTAGTTAGTTAGTTAGTTAGTTATTTTTTCAAGGTCCTCCTCCATCTTGTCACGATGCGTGGGTGGTGGAGGACCCCAAAAAGCAGGCAGGAAGGAGCAGGGTGAACAAGACAAATTGGATTACACATGTTGAGTGTCTCACGCCGTCGAATCCCTGAGACCGACTCACCAAACCCCTGGGGTTCGATCCAACCCAGGTTAAGAACCACTGCTCTAATGTACTCTCCCATCATTCTGCTATCCGTCACGTCATTAGCTGAAGCGCTCTAAGTGCTCCTCTGCGGCCCCGTCCATTTCTTTCTCTTCCCTTGGCTCTCCGCTTCCCCGTTGGCGGCTACCCATCAACCATCGTGGCCTCCAGGGCAAAAGTGACGGCGCTTTGGGTCCAGAGGCTTTCTTCGCTTCTTTCCAATTTCATGGAATAAATGAATGCTAAATAATGCTAAAATAAAGGCAAGTGAACCATGAATATACCAACCGGCCAAAATGAAACCTTTTTTTTTTTTTTTTTGGGAAAGGAAAGTTGACGTGGAAGCTAAAGGGGCTTCTGGACTGGACAATAAAGTCCATCGATGAGGCGCTCCGTCTTCACAAACGTCGCTTTAAGAATCCCGCCCGTCCGACGACGGACGGACAAAACCGAGACCGCGAAAGCGCGACACGTTGGGTTACGCTGCGGGACATGCAAAGTGTTTGAGCTCGTGAGTGGCGCTGATGCTCGGCGGTCTTTGCTTGACTGCAGTTCAAACGACAGAATCGGGACTATGAGAAAATCAAGACCAGGATTATGGAAATCGCCAATTACGTGGACAAGGTGAGCTGCGCTTTTGCCGCGCGGTTGGCGACACGATCGACGGGAACTCTGGGCCGTCAGTTCTACAGGGCTCTCAACATCCGCGTGCCACTGATTGGCCTGGAGGTCTGGACCGAGCGGGACCAGTGCATTGTCACCGAGGAGCCCAACGCCACCCTCTGGTCCTTCCTGCAGTGGAGACAGAAGCTGAAGTCGCGCAAGAAGCACGACAACGCCCAGCTGCTCACGTGAGTCCTCCAAACTGTTCAGCATCCGGGGACCCCGTCTGGAGAATCACTGTTTTAGATGGAGATATTACCAAAAACGCCAGCAGGAAGAAGGGGGAAAAAAAGAAAATGAAATGAATCCAGAGCTGCTAAAAAGGAACGTGTCATTTGCTGTTTTTGTTGGCTTATCGATTGGCCGGCAGACATCAAACCGCAAAATTCGCGGCCAGTTTTTTGCTGTGAGAGATCAAAAATGAAAAATTAGCTGTTGCCAGCAGGTGGCAGCATTGTATGTCTTGAATGAGCTGACCTCGTGTCGCAACAATGTATAAGTTCCTAAAATATGGTGGACCCTTCGAAATCTATTTCGAAGTAGAAGTTTTCAGCGTCCGGGGACCCCGTTGGAGAACCACCGTTTCAGATGGAGATACTTCCAAAAAGGCCTGCAGGAAGAAGGGGAAAAAAAAGAAAATGAAATGAGTCCAGAGCTGCTAAAAAGGAATGTGTCCTTTGCTGTTTTTATAGGCTTATCTTATCGATTGGCCGGCAGACACCAAACCGCAAAATTCGCGGCCAGTTTTTTGCTGTGAGAGATCAAAAATGAAAAATTAGCTGTTGCCAGCAGGTGGCAGCATTGTATCTCTTGAATAAGCTGACCTCGTGTCGCAACAACGTATGTATGTCTAAGTTCCTAAAATGTGGTGGACCCTTCGAAATCTATTTCGAAGTAGAAGTGCTGTTGTAGCTGATGCGCATACACGCACATGCTACCGAATACTTCTACGACTTCTTGGAATTAGTTTGTAAAGTTTGTCGATTGTGTAATATGTGCTACATTCTAACGCCACAACTTAGCCCTCAAAACCACATTTTCATCGTTGTTGGTATTTTACTCCCCCCCCCTTGTAGCTGATGCGCATTCACGCACATGCTACCGAATACTACTACGACTTCTCCGAATTAGTTTGTAAAGTTTGTCGATTGTGTAATATGTGCTACATTCTAACGCCACAACTTAGCCCTCAAAACCACATTTTCATCGTTGTTGGTATTTTACCCCCCCCCCCCCAAAAAAAAATCTTCAACTTGGTTGTTTCTGTCTTTCCGTGGTCCTTGTGGAGGCTCTCAGTCGTACAGGAAAGTTCCATCGTAGAAAGGGTTCTGTCAGTCGTCATCTGTACCTGTGGGTAAAAAACAAAAAACAACAAAAAACAACAAAAAAAAACCACAGGTACAGATGACGACTGACAGAACCCTTTCTTTCCGTGGTCCTAAACCACATTATTCTGTGAGCCTCGAAAGATCAGTCAGCATGCTCTCAATGGGCTGGCACTCAAAAGGTTCTTTTTTTTGAAAATGGCTGCCACTGCAATATTTCCGTCCGCAAATGGAGCTTTTTTTTTTTTTTCCTCAAGCCGCGCTCCGAGAGCACCGCGCCAAAGCGGAGCCGATGCTTGAGTTTGGGAGCGTGGATGGAGGTTGTCAGGGCGTCCTTTTGCTCCCGGCGTCCGCGATCGATGCACATCCGCTGTGAAGTCTTGGGAGGGGGGGCGGTCACGGTTCAGCGACGTTGACGTTCGCGCCTCTCTCTCACAGCGGCGTGATCTTCAAGGGGACAACGATCGGGATGGCACCGCTGGAGGGCATGTGCAGTCTGGAGAACTCCGGAGGGATCAATGTGGTATGTGCCGCAATGACTTTGCTCCACAGGAAACCTGTTTACTTGGACATGACAACACCAACCAAACAAACAGTTGGGTCAAAGTGACCCAAGTCGTGGCGGCTTCCTGGAGGGGAGGGGTTCAAAAGTTTTCTCTCTTCTCTCCCAGCTTGTTTGTGCGCTAACAACCCCCTTTTTCATTGGCTCATTCTTGACCCGACGTTTTTTTTCTCGTGTTGCGTATCGTTGGGACCGCCCAGGACCACTCGGAGCTGTCCATCGGCGCGGCCGCCACCATGGCCCACGAGATCGGCCACAACTTCGGGATGAGTCACGACCACGACGGCTGCTGCGCGGAGGCCACCGCCGAGCAGGGGGGCTGCGTCATGGCCGCCGCCACCGGGTGAGCCCCGCCCGCCTTCCGCCACAACCCGTCGGGCGGGCACTCGCGGCCACTGAGCGTCCGTGACGCCCGCTCGCTCGCTCGCTCGCTCGCAGGCATCCGTTTCCGAGGGTGTTCAGCCAGTGCAGCAAGCGCGACCTTGACGGCTACTTCCAGAAGGGAGGGGGCATGTGTCTCTACGACATGCCCGACATGAAGGACCTGGTGGGCGGGAAAAGGTGCGGCAACGGCTTCGTGGAGGAGGGCGAGGAGTGCGACTGCGGCCAAGCCGATGTGAGCGTCTTGCCTTTTCTTACTTGTGTCACCGAGACTTTGCCAGTGTGTTGATGGATCAGGACCGCGGTTGACCGAAAAAAAAAAAAAAAATTCTTCCCAAAAAGGGCTTAGACCAGGGGCGCCCGACCGCTTTTGACCTCGGATCTACTTTTCAAGCCAGCAACCTCCCGCGATCAACCTGTGACCGCACACGCACACACACGCACGCACCCACTCGCCACGGTGAGCGACGGACATGAAAGAGACAGAAAAATCAAGTCGAGACAAGAGTTTGTGAGTTGCTGAAAAGGAAATCACTGCCTTCATTCGTCGAAGGCCCGTTGCCGAGAAGAGTGCGTTGTTCCATCGTACTGCGGGGCAGACGTCCTTTGAATAAAGCTGCGTTCAAACGGGATTCCTCTCTCCTTTTGCCGCTTCGTAAAGGAGAGCCAAACTTACACGAGTCATACAAAAAGATGCAAGAACCGCTCCGATGGCAAGCTGCAATGGCCGACCGACTGCTGGCTGCTGACAAATACCGCTGATGCAGATCGTGCGCCACCTCAGATTCAAGGTGGCCTGCTTTTGGAATCTGATTTCATTTTTTAAATACGTTTCTTTTTTTGTGAGAGTGCATCGGGTGTAATGTAACACACAACTCTCATATCGATACCCATTAACGGGTTGCTTAACAGGTGTGTGACGGAGCTGTCTCGCTTTCCATTCTGCCTTTTGCGCCTTGAGACTTCGTGCGCCTCGTCATTCACGCCGCACGTTTTGCTCTGATGCCGCGAGGGATTGGCCAACATCTTGTTCCACCGCGGACAAGATGTTTGCTGTGTGACGAGCTTACTTGCTTGGGCGGGCGGGAGCGGCACAGCAAATTGACGCCCGCCGCCCACCATTGGCCGCCACTCGTCGCATGTTTGCAATGCAAATGAGACAAGCTGCAAAATTGCTCCTTGACCAAAATCAACATCCTCAACGTTGAAGTTGACAGACAAATACCCACGAGTAAAAGATTCTCACATCAGAGTGAAAAAAACAAAATAATAATTACAGTCCAAAGTAAAACATTTTTCTTTTTTTTTTTTCGTGTGGCACCTCTGCGTTTTTATTTTTAAACTCGGTGCCCACCCCTCGCTCCCCGCCAACATTTTGTCAAGTTTTGACTCGTCTGTCATCCCCTTGAATCTTGAAAACCGCAAAGTGTCTCCGGTTTAACCCTTCAGGCCCTATCTCAAGTTCCACTTCTTAAATTCGAATGGCATTTGCGCTATGGCCTTCATTTTGTCTCCTTATGGTCAAATTGGGTCAAAGGTTTTTGCTTTTCCAGAAAATTGTCTTTTTTTTTTTTATCCTGGCTGTAAAACCACATCCCCATTATTTGAACACATCTTAACAAGTCCCCTCATGAAGTCAACTTTAAGATTCTTGTCAAATGTGACGTGGTTGACATGTAACTGTGCTTCAAATGTTGCTTGCCTATGGAAGGACTTGCAGTGATTTTTTTTTTCAAATATACTGACGGGAAAGGTCTTCCGAGATGGAAAATAACAAGATTTTTTTTCTTTTTTCCTGTGTGTTTTTTTTTTCTCCTCGTTTTTTTTTAACTGGCAGAAATGTGCTTCTAGGCTTCTGACAGAATTTTTTTTTTGTTCCCCTGACGGGAATGGGCTGCCACAGCAGAGGGTACCTGCACTTCTTCAAATCAAATTTCATCTCATTCGTTTGCGCCATCGGACTGCAGTGAGCTATGAAACGGCGCTTTCCAAAACATCAAAATTGCTGCCTCGTCATAAAAGCAGGAGATTATCGAAAAGGGCGCAAGTCAGAAATGACCAACCCGGAGCAAGTTTGACTCAATTTGCAATAAATAGAGCGAGGGAAACAAAAAGGAGGGGAGATTATCGAAAAAGGGCGCAAGTCAGAAATGACCCACCCGGAGCAAGTTTGACTCCATTTGCAATAAATAGAGCGAGGGAAACAAAAAGGAGGAAATGAGATGGAGACAAATAGGCAGCAAAGAGCCCACAGGGTGAAGGACGAGCAGCTGACCCTTGTTTGCTTTGCAGGAATGCACCAACGACTGCTGCAATGCCAATAATTGCACCCTGAAGGAAGGGGCTCAGTGTGCCCATGGAGTGTGTTGCCAAGGCTGTAAGGTAATGCAAACACACACACACACGTACGCACGCACGCAGCTTCCAACGGTAAGTATCTCATCTCT
>NW_017808403.1:1032547-1109773 GCF_001891065.2 Hippocampus comes
GTTGGCACGGCCTCGAGCGGCAGAGAACCAGACTGGTTTGTCTTGAAACGGACAGGTTGCCCGGGTTGGCACACCGTCACGCTGACTCTGAACCTTCACCAAACCCCCCCACCTCCAAAAAAAGTAGTGCTTTGGCGCCATCTCGTGGCATCCTGGTTGAAGTGAGGTACAAAGTACGACTTTAGGATGAGAAGGCTTTGTCCCGTCTCGTAGCAAAGTGTTACGTTGGCGCCATCTAGCGGCATCAACAGCCGCCGCCAATGACTTGCAGATCGAGGCACCAATTGCTTGACGCGCATCCCCTGTTGCTGTTCACTTTTCACTCATCCTCCTATTCACGTTGGGCTTTTTTTAGTTTATGTTCTGAAAGCCCCTGAAAGATGCCACAAGGTACCTCGTATTCGAAATGCTGCTGCGCTCGTTGGCTAGCACCGCGATGCTGACCACCTGACAACCTATTTGTAGCTCCTCACGATGAATACTTTTGACCCTTTTGCCTTCTCAACCCAGTTTACTTGGGCGTAAGTAACCCAGGATCGTCTCGATTCCGTTTGGAACGCCCGCTGGGCGATTTTGCCTCATTTGGGTTGCTTTTAACCCAACGGTTTTACCAGTGTTCCAAAGCCCTAAGAATTGGTGTCAAGGAAGTATGGCACGTGGACGTGACAAGCGTGTTCTGTCGGGGAGGAGCTCACTTTGTCCTGCGACATTCCGGAGAGTCTTCATACGCTTTTTGTTTGTTGGCGATCGAATCATCTGCAAGCTGTTTTCATTATTTTTTTGAAGGCTGGAGTCAGATGATTTGGCGTCATGGTTTTGTGGTATGTTGACAATGAAGCCATGAGCTGAAGTGGCGCACTCTGTTTTCCAGGCGCCCGTCCAGCCCACGACGCCTGTTTCGGAGACGTCAACGCCGCAGGAAACGCTTTCGGGAACTGCGGGAAAGACGAGCGCGGCAACTATGTCAAGTGCGCAAAAAGGTGACCGCCAAAGGGCGTGGCGGCATCTGCCGCCACGTCCGCCGGTCGGAACGAGCTGTTTTGCGGCACCCCGGGGGAAATCGGACATTCGCATCATCCTTTCCGGTGTCGAGGCGAGAAACAAATAGGCTGCTGCTTTGACTCTTTTGTCCAAAAATGGCACCGCTGACTGCGCATACTGGAGATGATTTGTGGGCTCACGTGTTCTCCCCCTCCAACATCTGTTTTGTTTTTTTGTTTTTTTTGAAGGGGGGGGGTGGCGTTGCCATGGCACGCTGCCGCTGCTAATTAATGGATCCAAATGAGCAATTTAGTTATGTTAATGAACCTGCGGATTAAGGAAGTTGATTGCTGCGCTGCCCACAACGATTATGCGGCCCCCAGGAATCATTAGACGTTGTTGCGGTCGCAGCGAGGCTGATTAGAGGATATGTAAATGCGATATCTCTCCCCTGTTAGAATCTGCCTAATCTTTGCATTAGTCACTGCAACAACTCTGCTTCATCCTCCTGTAATTGTCAGCCCTTTTTTTAAATTTTTTTTTATTACCCCTCAGATGGTGCGCGTGAGTTTGTGTACTTTGCCTGTTTTCATTTGCATATCAATGAGGAAGCCATTCGACAGAATTTTGACAAAGTGGAAAAAGGCCCCAGTTTTTTTTTTTCTTTTTGTCATTGGAAAGTTATTCACGTGAATAATCCCCTCATTTTTGTGCATTGGAAAAAATCCTAAATTGTTGCTGTAAATGGAAGCGGACTTTTCCCCAAGTGTGATTGTTGTTTACAGCCACTACATGGTGTCGTTACATTCTTAAGATTCCGTATGTGGAGTGAATGCTCGTATTTTAGGGCAGCAGACAGGTCTCGGGTCGTTCCTTTGTTTTTGTTTTTTTTTTTTCATTTTCACTTTTGTTTTGGGGGAAATTCAGTTAGCCTTGACGAATTGCCCGCTAATGTCGTTAGCTCGACAAGTGGAGTTTGATTTCATTTCTTTTTCCTTGAAGCGTTTCCGTTTCTATTTAATTTCGTGAGCAAAAACACTTTTGCGATTGTTTTGGGAGTGATTTCGTCGGTCTGCGTTGACTCGCGTCACCTTGTGTCCAGTGACGCCAAATGCGGGAAGATCCAGTGCCACAGCGCCGCCAAAAAGCCCAAAGGCACCAACGCCGTGTCCATCGACACCACCATCAGGACGGGGGGCGTCGAGGTCAAGTGCCGCGGCACCTACGTCTACAGCACTCAGGACGGCCAGGGCGACCTGCCCGACCCCGGCTTGGTCATGACGGGCACCAAGTGTGGCGAGGGCAAGGTCAGTCGCGGCTTGCTTAACACCCCCCCCTCCTCGGCCGCACAATGACATCTGTGCATTTGTTTGCTCCGTCTTTGAGCCTGTTTGCGCGTTTGCGGGCGCTCGTGAGCTTGGACTCTGCGTTTGATTCTGACTCACTTGCGTGTGTCTTCCCAGGTGTGCCGCGACCGCCGATGTCAAAACGCATCCTTTGGCGAGCTGGAGACTTGCATGTCACGCTGCCATGGCAACGGGGTGAGGACACAAAAGCCGATCCGACCGTCACGCCGCGCCGCTTTTCGCAACAACGGCGGCAATCGAGACAATAGGAAAAAAAGCCAGCCGTGTCTGTCAGGAGTTGAGCCAGATAAGGAGACGACAGCATGCAAGATTCATGAGTCCAGAAAGCTCTTGACGGGTCAGCTGGCTTTTAGCTGATAACGGAACCAGCAGCTGGAAATGGCCGCGTAGGTCAGCATATTCCAGTCTAGTTCCCTTATCAAGTCATCTGATGTTGGACTTGGCCACACTCGTGCGTGTGCGAGCATGCGTGCGTGCGTGCGTGTGTGTGTGTTTGCACACGTTGTAAAATTCATGAGGACATCATCCAGACTGGGCTGGGCTCTTCTTCTTTTTTTCCGCTTTGACTTGATCTTCTTGCCCGCTGCGCCTGCTGCAGGTGTGCAACAGCAACGGCAACTGCCACTGCCATCGAGGTTGGGCGCCCCCGTACTGCGAGAAGCCGGGACTCGGCGGCAGTGTGGACAGCGGGCCTGTGCAGTACGACAGTCAGTGCACACATGCACACACACACATTTGAAACCAAAACTGTGAACTGAAATTACATCTGGCCGCTGACAAATACAGAAATTACATCTTACGTTTTATAAAAGTGCAATGAGACGTTAAGATAAATATAGATTCTTATTTGTGTTTTCACATGTTGCAACTTTATTGGAATTGTCTTTGTGACGAAAACAAACTACAATTGTTGTTGTATTACATAATACATAGTGAGTTTTGCGCTCAATAAGCACTCCATATATTTAAAAAAAAAAACACCCTAATACTAACACTAAGCTAAAATGAAGCATTTTGGAACCGAACAAAATCGAACAAACCTTCGCTAAAAACCTACATCAAACTGCATTAAAAAAAAGTCCAAATGTACTCAAAACTAACGAGAATATCAAATCCCCAAATATTTTCACCCCAATGGGCTCGCTTTTAAAATTGTGAAAAACAAAACATAGTCCTGTTTCGGAAGACAGTGGTCCAATTTCCAGCGTGGTGCGTTGCAGGTCAGGTGGGCTTGGTGGCGGGCCTTTTGTTTGCCTTCCTGGTGGTCCTGCCCGGCGTGCTGCTGCTCTTCTACTGCTACCGGATCAAGACCTCCTACTTGCACAAGTGGCTCGCGCAGAGAGAGAAGAACAAGAGCAACAAGTAGCGTACCCGTTCTCTCACTTCAATTAGCAACTTTGAAATGCGTCCACATTTGCGCCTCGTAGCCTGCCTTTGTCAGTGCATGGGCGTGCGTGTGTGTGCGAAACAGCTTAGAATATGAGATGTCATCCATGTCTCTAGTTAGGTCGACATTTGGTGCCGATAACTTGGTTTGTGGTTTGGTGGAGTTAGCGGCTAGTGGTTGCGATGCTTGGAATGCGCCCTCTTGTGGTCAGGATGGAGACGGAGAAAGCGAAGAACAGCCACCTGAATCCTGCCTTTCACCTGAAAGTGGTCGGCCCAATCAGCAAAGCCAGCAGCCACAAGGGGGTGAGTTCAGCACATTTTTTTTAAAAAACGAACAAACAAAAACAACTGAAGTTCATGTTTGGTTTTGTCTTTGTCCGCCCTCGAGCTCTCTGCCACCAGCAAAGAGGTTCTTCCTCTCCGACCAGACTCTGCGGCTGCTGGCATCCAGCCGGTCAACATCGTGCGGCCCCTGCGGCCCGCCCCCTTCACGAGGGACGTCAAGGGGCCCCGGCCGCCCCTCTCGTCCGCCCCACGGCCATCCACGCAGCAACTGAGCCCGCCCAAGAAGCCCCTTCCCCTCAACCCTGCGCGATCACCTCTGGTGAGACTGCCTGGAAAATTATAGCAAGTTCAAGTCAAAGCATGTTTTTCCCCATTTTGGGTGCCGCTCTCGTCATTTCTGTCCAGTGGGGACGGCGATTGTCACACGCATCGATGTGTTGACAGAATATAGTTCACTTGCAGAAAAGTAAAGTGTGAATGCGAACCGCACCAAACAAAAATTCAGTCCTGACCAAACAAGTGGACCAAAGGACTTTTTTGGTGTGCACGGGCGCTACCACCCGAACTGTTGGTTGAGTGTCTAATGACCGGTAAGCTCGCTCACACAGTTACCACCCTATAACCTTTCTCTTCCCCCCCCAAGCCCAGACCGTCACCCTTGCCCCCCCAGAGGCCCCTCCCCCTCAGTCCCACCAGAGGAGGCTCCCCAGTGAGGGTGCTCACCCCGAAACCGTCGCAGAGCCTGCGGGTCGTGATGCCCACAGCCGGAGGACTCAAACCTGCGGGCAGAGTGTCCGGCGTCCCCCCTCACAGAGCTCTCAGGTGATTTTGCCGATTTGCTGAAAGCACTGGGACGAACAACAAAGATAATTGTAGAGTCATTAAACATACGGGGGGGGGTTAGTCGTTTCTGTGTTATTCTACTGTACAACTAATGGAACATAAAATAACACGACTAAGAAATGAAATGGACCAATCAGGAATAATAATTACGCCTTAAAATGTAAACATAATATTTTGAAAGTTATGATCCTACATACAGCGTTAGCATCATTGCTACTTGCAAATATGACACGATTGATTGCGACTTTCATCCGCTGGCTGCTGGCTAGTTATTAGCGGCTAAACTGCTAATGATTACATGGGCAGGCTGTGCAAACTCCGCTCGCTTTTTCATGCTTTCCACTTGATCACTAGGGTGCTGCTTGTTCAAATGATTCAACGGGTTTCATGTATCGACTTGTTTTGACTACATAGCATGCACAACAACCTCCTCCTTCACATCGCCAAGAGAGGAACTTCTCTTGTCCAAATAGCTTCGTCTTTGGAAGTCATGGCTACCCATCAGCGGCGCGTTTAGCTGGCTGTACGTTTGGTCAATTTGATACTCTCACTTTGTTTACTGCTTCTTCTTTCGTTTATTAGCGAATTCTGTTGATTTCAACTTGCAAACCAATGTCAGAATGTGGCTCGAATCGCGCACATTTCCGCCACGTCCGGTGGAGTCAATATGCTCACAGCACAGCTGAGCGGCCCGGTAACGGTCCGCGGACCGTTAATTGGAGACCCTGGCCTTCGAAGATATGGGTAATTTTCATATAATTTGATCAATAACGATAAAGAAACCAAAAAATATAATAATTTCGCACGATTCTAATAACGGTGCGCTAGTTCCGACACACATATCTCAGACACAGAGCGAAAGGGATACATAATTTGTTGTGAAGTTGTCTCATTTTCCTGGTTGGGAATCACTGCTTGAAGCAATTCCTTGTCTCCCCCAGACCGGTGCCAGGTGCCAAAGCGGACGCGACGTCGCCTCCGTTTTGAAGACGGCCTTCCTCTTCTCCCTCCAAGCCATTTTCTGTGTTGCTCAACTACCGAGCGGTGCCGGCACAGGACGGCGTTTTGACGAAAGCGACGGGTCGGCGCGCTGGAAACATTTGGCACATTTGACGCAGTTTTGCACGGAGGTCTCGCAGACTGAGATGGAGCAGCACCACAATTTTTGCCAAAATCGTTTCTTTTAAAGTCTTTTTTTTTTTTTTTTTTTTTACATTCTTTGTACGTGCAAAATGTCATCGTGTTTACAATTTGTCGTGGATTTGTGTTCTGTGCCAAAGAGGTCTCTCCATGCTTGGGGAGGGGGTATCCAGAATTGCTTCAAAATCCTCATCACAAGTCCACTTGTCAATGGAAAGCCGTTTGAGCAGTTAGAGGGCAAGGAACGCACTCTTCCATGGACCATAAGATGGATCTCAAGGATACGGAACAAACGCTCAAAGAGTCTCAAGCCAGCCGCTCACCGACCAACAAGTACCATACTTAATCTTGATCATCTCGGTGAGATGAGAAGATTCCAAATATGATTTGGGGACTTCGGTGTAGTCGGTGTGTGTACCAGGTTAGTCACACAGGTTAGACTGTGGCACCGTCTAGTTCAAGTCGCTTGGTGTATGGCTGGTTTGTGATCCCTAACTCAGATGCCTCTTTTCAACACTGTTTACATGTTGAGCGAGGACTTGATGCAACCCCGCCGCCCTCTCCGTTAAGCCACATACTGAAATTCATGTGAATGTCTTTTGCTTTGTGTCACCATTTTTGAAAAATTACATAAAATCTTTTTTACAAAATGCTCTCCACTCTCCTTTTGCTCCTTTCCAAAATGGTGAAATTTGGACAAGCCACTCTTCTACTTTTCTCTGAGTGTCATTGGCACAGACACATACATATCTGTAATCCAGGATTCTTGGGACAAATGTTTTTAAAAATATATAACTGTGTGTGTGTGTGTGTGTGTGTGTGTGTGTGTGTGTGTGTGTGTGTGTGTGTGTGTGTGTGTGTATGAGAGAGAGGGGGGGGGATTCTCAAATATGCGAATCCGCGGGTGCCGAACCGCGAGTGTGCAGGAATTGACCGGAGAAACCGTCGTTTGTCCTGTGTTACTCCTTCTGACCACTAGTCAGCAGTAAATGCATCTTGGCGTCAGCTTGCCAACCTCTGAGGAAGAAAATGATCATTTCACTGCGCATGCGCAAAAAAATGTCACGTTAATACAGGCAAGATGTTAGCGCTGAAGTTCTCGTAAATTCTCTCTTATTAATAATAGTCCCCCGTGACTGTTCGGCACCGCGGAAAGAGCACGCCACGGCCAAACGAAAGCGAAGCCATGACAGCGAACGAGGATCAAGAGGTAGGCCGGCAATGGACGGTTACGCGACCAAATGCTAACTGGCTAACGCGAGCGAGTTCGAACTGCCTTGCGAGTCAAATTTGTTCACGTCAGCTCAGCTGTTGTGCCTGTGTTTTAGATGGAGTTGGAGGCTCTTCGCTCTATCTACGAGGGTGACGAGTGTTTTAAAGAGCTTAGTCCAGTTTCTTTTCAATTAAGGGTGAGTCCTGCTTATTTTTTGGGGTTGGTGTAGAATTCAAAGAGCAGAATCACTTTTTTTTCTTTTTAGTGTTGTTGAAACATTCCGGCTGAATGCTTTTGACAAGAAAAAAATGTTTTCACACACATTGCGAATGGGGTGGACTGTGCGATTTTTCTTTGTCAGTGCTTTCACCATGAAATGTTTTACAAACCCAAATACGTATGACGATAAATATCAGATTGGTTATACATCAATATCTTGCTCGGTTAGGTGAAATATTTCAACAGGAAAAGTGTGGGTGTTTCGACAGCCCTTCTGAAACATTGCAATGACCGCAATTCCTTGTCAGCTTTGCAACGAGGGCCTGTCGGCTGTCTGATTTAAAAGGCCAATAGGTAGGGAAAGAGTTGGATGGCTACGTGATTCAGACTTTTGTTGGAGACAAAGTCATGTCTGAGAAGATGCGGGTTAAATAAAGTTAGACCCCATTAGCTCTTACACTCAGGAATTATAGTTCACAGTCATCGAAAAACACAACAATGAGGACATCACTCAATTAAAGTGGGTGGCCTTCGATAACAACTTTAAACCGAACGAATGTGACGGGATTTAAAAGGGAAATGGACCAACTATTGGAATCGGTCCGAATGATAACCATTACATTGACAGATAGGAGACCTGGAGGACTCCAAAGCATTCATCTTGGACATCACGTGGCCAGAGGCATACCCCGTGACTGGTCCTCAAATCTCACTGGATGGCTTTTTTAACAACCGAATGTAAGTCGCCTGTCGGAATTATCCGTAGGGGCGGGGGCCAAAAATGTAAAAAAAAAAACAAAAAACGTTTTATCACCAACTTCAGCATTCCCGAAATCAAGCAGCTTATCCTGTCCAAGCTGGCGGAGCAAGTGGAGGCCAATCTGGGCGATGCCATGACGTACACCCTGTTCGAGTGGGCCAAGGAGAACCAAGAAGCCCTGATGGAGAACCACAGACCCGTGGTCACCGCCGTGGTTCGTTTCAAGCTCATCATAGAGAGTCGGGAGCGTAAGCCCGGGCACTGACCGCTTCCTTCGCTTCGCCGTCAGACTTTAACATCCAGCGGTGAGGCAATACCGAACGCTGTGACAGCCAAAAAGAAGGAAAGGAAGGAGCAGCTCACAAAAGCGCAGAAGAGGAGGATCATCAGTCGGACAGGTTGGGGCGGAGGATTCGGATCATGAGCAGCCAACAAAATCATTGCCATTTCTATAATGTGGGCTGCTTGATCCTGCTTTCAGATAACAAAGGGGAACTGCCGAGAGGTTGGAATTGGATTGACGTCATCAAAGTACGTACGCCTCCAACGTTCCTCTACATGACTTGAATCATGGAATGCAATTTAACCTTGGATTTTATTTTATTTTTTTCCCCTCCCCCATCGTTACAACAAACTTCCAGCATGTAAGTGGCCAACACACCCCACCGGAATCCGTTCTCCAACAGTTTCTTTCATTGTTATTGTGGTTTTGGTTCTACTTGTGTTGCAGCTGAGTAAAACGGGAGGCGGTAAAGATGACGATTAGGCCCCCGAGTTGCCGCCTCGCTGCCGTTTACAATTTGAACGGGAACGTCTTTGTGCCGCCGCCTACCTCCAGGTCACTCGAATGCATGGCCACCGAGCGGAGGCAGAACTTATCGGCGCAATGTCATTCGTGTTTCATCAAGGTTACTTGAAAGCCTTCCGTTATGAAAGTACCAACTCTCACTGCCAGAACCTTGAAGCAATTCGCCTTGCAAATGGATATTTTGTATTCTCGTGAGACTCGCCGGCAAATAATTCCATCACGTTTGACTTGACTATTTTCTCATTTCAGGTTGACCAGATTTTATTTTGTCTATTCAAATAAAACCCCATTTGGAAGCACCTGCTGCCGAGGGGACTTGATATTGAATTTTTGTTGTTTTTGGTCTAGATGTGATTTTAATGAAAGGCTTTGCTTACCACCCGGTGTTCAAGAACAGCGGGGGCATTTGGCGTCAATGAAACCATCACCGGGCAAAGTGTAGTCTGGGTTATGACAACGTTATGAATGAAATCGAGGAATAAGCATCGCTAAGAAAATAACATTCACCTGAAAATTCAATTTTTATTGGAATACGACGACATGTAAATCTGATACTTTACACAAGTAGAGTCAGTGGACTGTCAGTTGTCGTCACCATTAAAATCCTCCACTAAAACTGAGGGGATCTTTTCTTGAGGTCTGCTACTGCTTTGCGAGTTTATCTGCCGAGCTCGGTAAAGCTTTTTCAGGGACGTAATCGTTGACCACGTCCAAGAGCCCCCTTTTCAGGGATTTTTCTAACCTTTTGGAAAACTCCTTCTTAAACATGTTCTCAAAGAAGCTGTGGATGTCATGGGCATCCTCCATTGACTGGATGGATTTGGCCCTCGTGCACTCGTCCTCCTCCTCATCGCTGGGCGGCAACTCGACTGAGATGATAGACGAGGCGGAAGCCTCCCTCGCACCTTCGTCCAGGACGTTTGCATGTAGAGGTCTCGCGCCTTTTCTCTCGCCTTTCCCTTTTACTCTCTTGCTCTTCCTCCGGCCATAGTGAGTCTTCCACATTGACTTGACTTTTTTGAAAATAGGCCTAATAGCCGGTTTTGCTCCAATGCAATCCATGATGGCACTGGGACAGTCCTCCAGAAGTGGCTGGATCCTCCTCGGACGCATTATTTTCCACCTCTTCCAAAGGGATGACCTGGTTTGACGTTGCGCTGGTGATGTCTTTTCCAGGTCGGCCGTCTCTTCGGATGAAAGTTCCTGCTCTGAAAATTTGATGTCAATGCCGAGTACCGCTTCAGATGAAGACTTGCTGGATAGCCTGTCTTTGGACAATTTCAGCTCAAGTTCTCCCACCAGTTTTGATGAGGACCTCCTTGACAGTTTCGAGACGGCATCGACTGCCGCCAGAGATGAGGACCTCCTGGATATCCTGTCTTCTGACAATTTTGAGACGGCATCGACTGTTGTCCGAGATGAGGACCTCCTGGACTTCCTGTCTTCTGACAATTTAGAAATGGCATCAACTGCTGCTTTTGATGAAGACCTCCTTGATATCCTGTCCTCTGATAATTTCCGACCTTCTACTGCCGCTTGGGATGAAGACCTGCTTGATACCCTACTCTCCGACAGTTTCCGAACATCTACTGCCGATTTGGATGAAGACCTCCTTGACACCTTGTCTTCTGACAATTTAGTTACAACCCCAACTTCTGCCGGGGATAAAGACTTCCCAGATAGCCTGTCTTCTGACCATTTAGAAACAGCCCTTAATTCTACCGGCGATAAAGACTTCCCAGATAGCCTGTCTTCTGACCATTTAGGGACAGCCCTTACTTCTGCCGGAGATAAAGACTTCCCAGATAGCCTGTCTTCTGACCGGTCAGGTTTAACCTCTACAGACAAAAGGTCCAAAATGGCTTCGGCTGATGGCGTCTTGGCTAGCATGTCGTCCGACAAGCTTGTGTCAATCTCAGCTGCCGCTTCATTAAAAGACATCACCGACCCCCTGCCTTCTGGCGATTTAGCATCAACATCTTGTAGTGTTCCGACTGACGGGCTCTTTACATCAAACAAAGGAAGCGTAGCATCAACTGCTACTTCCAAAAGACGCTTCCTTGCTTCCTCTTCCTCAGACAATTGAGGATCAGCGTCAGCTTCTGATGAAGGCCTCTTGACATCAAACGATTGAAGAGCAGCATCTACTACATTTTCCACCAGAGGCTTCCTTACTTCCTGGTCCTCGGACAGTTGAGTTTCAGCGTCAACTGCTGATTCTGATGAAGGCAGCTTCGCTTCCCTGTCTTCGGGCGACTTGAGATCATCCTCTCCGGCTGTTTCAGATGATCTCTTCGTGATCTTGTCTTCTAGCCACTCAAGGTCAGCATTTACAACCAATTCTAACGAATGCCTCTTCGCTAGCTTATCCTCTGGCCCCTGAAAATCACTATCTGCTTCTGATGAAGACATTCTCGCTACTTTGACATCTTGGCCGTCTAGATCGGCATTTGTTCCTAGTTCAAATGAAGATGTTTTTGCGAGGCTATCTTCTGGCCACTGAAGATAACTATCTTCTAGTTCTAATGAAAGCTTCTTTGCCATTGGGTCATCTTCCCCCTTGGGATCAGCATCTACTAATTCAACTGAAGTCCTCTTTGCTAACAGGGCACCTTGCCACTCAGGATCAGTGTCTACCATCTCTAATGAAATTATATTTTCGACCGTGTCTTCAGGCCACTCAATATCAGCATCTTCAGCTTCTTTGGATGGTCTCGTTGCTACCGGGTCTTCTGGTGACTTAAGATCTGCACAGAGTGCTTCTGATGAAGACCCTTTTCTTACCATGTCTTCTGGCCACTGACGGTCACCATCTACCACTTCCACTGGTGAATGCCCACACGCTACCTGGTCTCCTGCCAAGTTCAGATCATCTTCTACTGCTTCTGACGAAGGCCTCTCGATAACAACGTCCTCTGGCCACTTAAGATCGGCATCCGATGTTTCTGACGAAGACCTCTTTTGTACGTAGTCTTCTGGCGTCATCGGCTCAATCTCTACTTTTTGGGGTGAATACGTCATTGCTAGCATGTCTTCTGGCAACCCATGATCATCATCTACTTCTGATGAAACCCTCTTGGCTATAATGTCTTCTGGCGACTCAAGATCAGCATCGACTGCTTCTGGTGAATATCTCTTTTCTACTCCGTCTTCTGGCAACGCAAGTTCAGCATTTACGGATTCAGGTGAAGACCTCTTTGCGACGCTGTCTTCCGGCAATTCAGGATCAGCAATTCCTGCCACAGGTGAAGACCTCTTTGCTATCCCATCTTCTGTCAACTCAAGATCAGTCGGGGCTTCTTCATCCGATAAGCGCATCTTTTCCTCCAGTGCGTCTGGTGATTTGTTGCCATCAGAAGCGGGGGCTGCGGGGGTTCTACGCTCCGGTGAATCTTGACGACCCACTGATAAAATTTCAACCATGTCGTGATCGAGGTTACTTGCTGTACTTGTGCTCCCAAGCGATTCCGTTGAAATTCTTAAAGGATCGTCAAAGAGAGTCAGTTCACTGGTGTCGTCCAAGTTGCCCGGAGCACATGTGGCCTGATTGTCAGTTTCCGGATCCCTCAGTGGGGAGACCGCTGCTTCTTCCAACAGGTCAGCAGCGTGACACGTCTCCTCTGTTGCCACTTGACCCAAGATGTCTGGGTCTAGCGGCCTCTCATCTTTGCGGTCACTCGTCCCCGGCGAAGCAGCCGATGAGAAAAAAGCGGCCAGATTTGGCGTCCAGTTTTCCTCTGATGCGGGCGAGAGGCTGGCTGTTGATTCTCTCTCTGAGACACAGCATCCCTCCTCCGTCTCCCTCTCCGAATGGTGAGGCCCCATTGTTTTCTGTAAGGTCGACTTCATTTTCTCAACAATTGTTTTGCTGGCCGTGTCGATGGTGTTAACAACGGGATTGACAACTTGGCTAATCAAATCTTTGGCCTTGTCGATGAAGCAAGTGGGTGAGGCGCCGGTCGACGAATTGGGAGAAAGTGGGCTCTCTAATGTCTGAGAAAAGTCATCCAGATGAGTCTGTTGCTCATCGGAGGAGGCACTTATTTCCTCCTCAAAGATGCCGGTATCATCCTCTTCCTCGACATCCAAAATGTCGGGGTCTCGGGCCTTCTTCATGGCGCTCGTTCTCGCAAATATCTTGAGGGCCGACGCGGCACCGGCCTCCCTGCCCTCTTCCCGCTCCGCGATCATGAGCCGCTCGGAGAAGAAATCCTTGAGGTGTTGCTTGATCTTCTGCTGGGTGACCACGCCGTAGGAGGACTCGTCGATGAAGGAGTCAGACATGGCGCGCTCCTCCTTGTCCCAGAGCGTGATCAGCTCCCTCAAGTTGGCCACATCCAGGGTGCTTTTCTCAACGATGCTCTTGATGATATTGTTGATCTTGGCATCTTTGTCTTTGTCCTTCAAAGTGTAAGTCATATTCTGGAGTAGAAAAGCAAACATCGGATTAGCATGCCTCACGAGTCGAACTGACTTTGTGCACAGTTCGCAATTGTTTGAGGGCTCCGCCTGCAATACGTGGAATCGGTCAGTTGACATTTGTAACTATTGAAAACAACTCACTCACTGAAACACCTCCTACTATTCCTTCGAACAAAAGAAATGGGAGACCATCATACACCGCGCTCCAAATTTTTATTCTGCAACTGATGGTTTTCTCTGATTTTTATCATTAGTGTATGTAAACGGCACACGGGACAATGTTTTGAAGAGAAAAAACAATGCTATGATGTGTTAGGATATGCGATTTGGAAAATGGATGGACGGAATTTACTCCCAACCAGTTGATCATCACGCCGAGAGCTGTTTGCACTGTCCAAATCTGACAAAAACATTTGCATTCTAATTTGGAAGGCCGCCTCTATGTCACTTGGAGGAATCAAAACCATTTTAGACGCAACGACTTTTCAAGCTGTTCGCCGTCCCCAATTATAGTTCATTGTGAAGCTGACAAGGAGAATTTACCATTTGCATTTTTAAACGCCCAAATGTTCCGCGAAACCATATTTCGTCAAACGGAGCACATCGCTACGCTGACGGCGGGCAACAAAATTCAGACTTGCATACCGCAAAAGCCTCTTACAAATGATCGCTTCAGCTCGGACCATGAATGGCGATTATAGTGCGGGGACATCGTCTGCGGTGTGAGCCGCATTCATTACCTGGCCAGTCCGACGACCTTTCACATCGTCGCCAAACATCCCCCGTTGAGCAAAAAACTCCTTGATGCCATGTTGGATCTTCTCAAGGGGGAGGAGGTCGTTTCCTGGCCCGAGGGTGGGACTCTCAGCGCTCATCTCTGGGCCGTGTACGCACTCCTCGCTTTATCTGCTTCGGGCGATGTTTTCGGAGCTCGGGGCTCCGAGTTTGGGGCAGGATTTCTCCACGATCACAAACGCTCTTTTACCACTCCGAACTAGGCCAACAAAGGGCACTGAGATGCGACATCATCGGTCTTTGTCATGAAGCATCGACATAACGCTTTGTAGTCAAGGCGTGTCGCCGTCATCAAGGCAAATTACCCTGAGCATAAAGAGCTCCCCCCAACAGTCAACCCGGTCCCAAACCTTTAGCAGACTGAAAACCAGGTTCTCCTCAATGCCCCTCAGCAACAAAATGGGCCTACTTGGATCCATTTTGTGCATTGTCAGTGCTGCTTATACGCAATTGGGGGTTGGGGGGCAGACGAGCCGGAGTCCATACCGGCCGAGTTTGGACCCGAGGCATAGTTATCCCTGGCATCGATTGACCAGAGGAGCGCCGCGAGGGCCGGACGATTGTGGACGTAGTAAAGCTCATGATTATTTTTGATTAAGATTGAAATCATGATTAATTCGTTGACTTCAAAACTTCGTTTTGAGTCGTTGAATCAATACTATCATCTGCCTCATGCACCTTCGCATTGAACACTTTTAGTTCAGTTTCACTCTGCCACAGCTTTGTTGCCTTGCACATATTCAAACCATGAATAAGCATCTCCCTCATCTCTTTATCAAATGTGATCATGTGTTTATTTGGACAAATCTAGAGACCTCTAAGGCTAACTTGGGACCCGGAGTATCACATTTCATGCAACATCATGTGATAATTTGCTGGTCTTTGTCTTTCAATATAACTTGAAAGGACAACTAAAAATGACTATGCTAGAATAATAGCAATTAAAACAAAAAAATAAAACAGGCCATCTGTTCCTGCCATGCGCACGCGTTTGCCTCTGAGGGGCAGCGTAGTGCTGCGCAGGGATGGAGTACACGCCATGAGCTGAAGTCGGATAGAAGAACTCCCATCATCTTGTGCCCGCCCTTTTGAGTATGCCGCCACCTCAAAATCTCCCATGTCGATGCAAGTTTCCCATGAGCCTGTCGATGGGACTTCATCAGCAACGTTTGGAAAGATAGAAGCCAAAATCATGATTATAAAAATGTTCAAATGTCAATTTAGTTGCTCGGCACTTGTCACCATTGAAAAAGGCGACTGCAGCTGTTGGTTCAGGTTCCTCCGAATCACCAGCACATGTGCTGAACACACACACAACGTGGCATTAATACACAAGGCAGTAGCAGTAGACTGTAAAGAAGGACCACGTCCGCAATGAAAGGATGCTCTGCTACGAAACGGGGATGCTTGAGTTGGATTTATTTTTTTTCATACGTCAAAAATAGCCACTTCTTACTCAAACAAATAGCTTGATGAAGGCGTCACCGCACAGTGTCCTCGGTGAGTCTTAAGTGGCTCTGTTCGATTGTGCTCCTCACGTCCTACGCTGCCGGACTTGAATCGGCGGGTGGGTCACTACCTTGACCGGCGGTCTTTCCTGTTCTTGTCCAGGCTTTTGTCCATTGTCTTTTCACTGTCCCCTCTGCATTTGGGGCAGTACCACTTGCCCTTCGGCTTGTAGGTCAGGCCAACGCAGGAGAAATGGAACCACTCGATGGGGCACTGGTCGTTGTCGCAGCCGATCATCTCGCCGTAAGACACCTGCTCGCACAAGCAGTAGGTGGGCTCGTTTGGGTCGATGGCAAAATCCACCGGCGAGGCGTCCCGCTCCTGCTTGGACTTGCGCTTCTTCTTCTTGGCCGACTTGGACTTCTTCTCTCTGGGAAGCGGGAGGGGTGGATCCTCGGCAGCGTCGTCCGCCACAGAACCGTTGGCCGACGGGTGGTTCGAGTCTCGGCTCTCGCTGTTGCGCTGGCGCCGCGGACGGCGGGCCAAGGCGCGTTCGGGGGCGGCGGCGGCGGCAGCAACGGGTGCGACAGCGGTCTCCTGGATGTTAGCGCGCCGCTCCGTCGCCACGTGTTCAGGATCGCAGGGCTCCTGGAGGCACAGGGAATGGGAGTCCATCTGGCGGGAGCGGTTCTCCACCAGCTCGGTCATCTGGGTCACCACGTGGATCTTCTCGTCGCCCAGCTCCTGGCTGACGATGAGTGCCCGTTGCAGCTGTACTTGCAGCCGCTTTCTCTGAGCGCCATCCTGCTCTGCCTTGTACCTCTCAAATACTTCATCCACCTCCTTCAGCACTTCTGCAAATACAAGACAAATCACGTTACATCGCACGTGTAAACGTGGTCAAGGGAATTGCAGCCAAACAGTGCGTCGCCTGTTAGGTTTTTTTTTTTGTTTTTTTTCATGTAAACAACCCGCTTCGCTCTTCCCCCACCGAAAGTGACTAATGTGGTCACGTGACGGGGGCGGGGCATGGAGCAGCAGTTCTCTGGCTGCTGAAAACGCACTCACTCGCCTCATTTTACGGAGCACCGCTACCGAGCTGTCAACGTACCGATTTAACCATCACGTTTTGTTCGCTTCTGCAGTAAATTGACGCCGAACGTCGTCAATTAACCACACGGACTACCGCGGGTAGCGAAAAACGTAGGAATGCACGCGTTTGGTTGTTGGCATGAACACGGAAACAAATGTTCACCTTTTCCAAGGGAGTTTGGTGCGAGGGAGCGAGGCTGCGTTGACGTAAATGGGGAAACGAGGCAGCCGCCTGCCTGCAGCCCGCCAACGCCGCACAAACTATCGTCAGCACGCATCGGCATCTCGTTACCTTGATACTTTGCGTCGATTTCCCGTAGCACGGAAACATTTCTTTGTATGTCCAAGGGCAGGGACTCCACGCATTCCAGATAATCTTCCACGTAGTTGGCCAGTTGCTGCGACTTGTCAACATTCGGGTAGTGGTGGCCTAACATGGTCGCGACGATGCATTGAGGCGAGGTGCAAATTGTGCGATTCGATACAAATGCCGGACGACTTGGCGAGCTCGTAAGGGCAGTTCCAGGCAGCAGTTCACTTCAAACAAAACTGCCACCAGGGCGCATGCGTGAGTATTTTCCTTTTATGGCGTTGGACGGTTTCTCGCACTCCAATGTCGTCATCAGAGGCGGTGCCGGTGGGCTCCGCAGCGTCGCCATTGGTCGAGAGGAGCCCTCATTAACATAGTGTTTTCCTGGGAAGTCGAGCCAATAAGATTTAAGTCATATTATTTTTTTATTGGCCAGACAAAAAAAGACGACACATTTTGAACACATTTTAAAACGGATCATCACTTTGTAATTTCTCGAGGTGCAAATTGTGCGATTCGATACAAATGCCGGACGACTTGGCGAGCTCGTAAGGGCAGTTCCAGGCAGCAGTTCACTTCAAACAAAACTGCCACCAGGGCGCATGCGTGAGTATTTTCCTTTTATGGCGTTGGACGGTTTCTCGCACTCCAATGTCGTCATCAGAGGCGGTGCCGGTGGGCTCCGCAGCGTCGCCATTGGTCGAGAGGAGCCCTCATTAACATAGTGTTTTCCTGGGAAGTCGAGCCAATAAGATTTAAGTCATATTATTTTTTTATTGGCCAGACAAAAAAAGACGACACATTTTGAACACATTTTAAAACGGATCATCACTTTGTAATTTCTTGAAGCACGCGCGAAGTTTAAGTTTAGTTTAAGTCTGAGGTCTCCGCAAGAGGTCGCTGTGATGTCAGTTTTCCAGTTTTTAAAGTACAGTATGCCTGAACTGTTGACATGCATAAGATAAGATAAGAAATCTTTCATTAGTCTCGCAATGGAGAAATTCCCAATTCACAGCAGCAAAGTTATGAAAGGAAGAAGTAGAAGAACAAAATATAGGAGCTGCTGGAAAGGCAGCCACTCTTGAAGTCGGCGCCGTCTTGAAGTCAAAAAACAAAATAACACAACAACACATGCGACACAGACAGTCGTGCAATCATAATCATTTTTCCTGCATACACTTTGTTCTTTGAAGCAGTTATAGATGAAAGAGGTATACAGTATACAGGTGTACGTTTTTTTTTTTGAGAAGAAAGTCATATATGAATAACAACGTATATTTTCTACATTTAAAAATACCGGTATTCGTTTAGACGACTCATATTTGAAAGGAAAAAAATCGTACGTTTTCGAGATGAGAATTTGTATTTTAGTATTTTTCGATAATAGTCGCAATTTGCATTAACGTGTTGTACATTTTTTAGAAAACTATTTTGAAATGTATATCGAAACCAACTAAGTCGTACATTTTGAGTGAAAGTTGTATATTAGAGCTCGTCCGTCACCTCGAAAACAATTGGATTTTATGTCAAATAGATAACTTAAGTGTGATTATGTCACGTCTATGATCTCGTTGTTTTATTTATTTACTTTTTTGACCGTCTTTATAGAATCGCTTTGATATATTAGCAGCTGACTCAATGTGCAATTATTGTTCTCGTTTGTTGTTTGTGTCGTCGATGCAGTTTCCTTTTCAATGAGTCGCAATCATGACCTCTTCCCTCACTGAATGCTGCAAGTTTCGTTTCCCGAACATTTACCGTACCGTACAACCTATTCGCACTGACCTTTTCTGGGAGCAGTTTTCAAAATAAGATTTAAGTGGAAGAAGTTTAACGTTTAACATGTTCGACTTGATCTGGAATAATTCAAGACGAATAAAACCATTAGTTTCTAAACAGGAGACGTCTCAAATTAGTCATGGGTTCGAATATCAAGCAATAACCATTTCAAATGTATATTTTATTTTGACTTTGTTCATGCGCTTCCGGTTATTGCGCATGTTCTTTGAAATTGTGCTTTATTAGTCGTAGCACCAAGTTGACATTCCGTCTGTCGTCGTTTTGGGAAATCGTCAAGCCGCACCTGTCGCGATGAAAAGTGCATTTATAATCCTTTTTTGCTGTGTTTTTTCAGGTAATTCTCTTAATGAACACTTTTGAAAGACTCGTTGTTGCTCTGAAAAATATATTTGTTCGTGGTGTGCGCCGATTTCGTTATCCTTTTACGTGCAATTCATGACGTACGTACTAAAAAGTGCTTGAACGGCTTTTCAAACACGAAGTATAGACTCCAAAAGTTTGTATATATGTTATTTAAAAAAAACAACAAAAACCTGTTTGGGTTTGCCACTAATACGCGGTGGACTTTTGAACTTAGGCGAACGCGACGTTATCAGGCCAGTTCGACCCAAAAGTCACTTGGCTCGCGCTCTGACATTTTTTTTTTTTAAATCGTCCCTTTTATTAATTTTTTAAATTTACATTTGTATATATAGTCAAGGTTGTGGGTCTTCGGTTTGTTTGTTATTGATACGTTTGTTATCAGAAATATGATGTAATTATAACGTTTTAAGGCTACGAACGACTGTGAACAGCCAGTCAAGAGTGCTAAAACTATAATTATGACTAAACTCAGTTTAAACCCGAGTATAACCCACGCCCCGCTTCCTTCTTCTCCTGTATTTTCTTTTGAAGCACTGTCACTAAAGCATGATGGAAAACCCCCAGTGACAGTCAGTCCTGCTGAAGAATTCTTTCCGAAAAGTGAACCAGACCCAACTGTCAAACCGACCACGGCGCCCGCCAAACCGACCACGGCGCCCGCCAAACCGACCCCGCCGCCCGCCAATGCCACGACCGATCCTGTCCCCACACCAACCAACGCTTCCATCGCCCCTGCACCCATCACCAGTACCACCGTGGCGCCTCCCACCATGACTCCAGTCAAACCCACTCCACCTGCCGATTTGAGTGCGGGAGACTACCGGCTCATGAAGGGCAAAGCCGTTTGCTTGATGGCCCATGTGGCCTTGCAGGTCCGACTCGTGACACCAGAGGTACTTTGTTTTTTTGTTTTTTTATCTCAATCTTGTATAAAGAATCTGACATTTTGTGTTTTTAAGGTGTAACGAATTAATGGCAAATCTGTTAATTTAATTGGGGAAAGCAGATTTGAGATACAGCAACAAAGTATATATATGTATTCCATTCCCAGGCAGCTTTAGTGTAACTACCCTATGTCCCTTTTCCAGGCCAGCGGAACATTCATCGTGCAGCCCAACAAGACTCGAGCCACTGGGGAGTGTCAGGAGAACAAGGCCAATCTCACGCTGGTCTTCCAGGAGGGTTTCATCACCTTCATGTTCAACAAGGTTCACTTCTCTCAAAGATGGCAGAAATAGTCCCACTCTGTACTTAGTAGTGGAGTAGAAGTTAAAAAAAAAAAAAAAAAAGACAAGTAGAAAGTTAATCAAATCAACCTCGCAATGCAATTATATTCATTTTGCATTTATATTTGAATACAGATAGAGTTACTGTACGTACAAGCGGCTAAATTGGGTTCACTGCTGTCTTTACTTTTTTGCTGCGTTTCTTCAGTGTGTTATTTGCATGTTGGTGTGAACAACTGTACTTACTATAACAGTTGTTCCTCTTATTTTGTATGTTTGAAATAAACACACAAAACAAAATACAAGGGAAGAGATTCTAGAAAAAAATCCCAGAAGAAATCGCAATATTGGGGGGATCGCAACTAGATTATTTTCCAACACTGTTCAGCACGAGTGAAAAGGACAAATTGGAAAACTATACATCTATCTATCTATATATCTATAAGACTAATTCAACTTCTTATTCTTCAAAAAAAAAAAAATCATAATCAAATTTGTTTTTCTTGACTTCCCAGCGCTGGCTTTGGCCACTTGAGATCATGTGATTTTTTTTTTTCTGCTTCCCCCCATCTGCAAGCTGCCACAAGAGAGAAAAATTATTTGAAAGAGGAAGTCGACTTGACGAGGCTGTTTCTGTGTCAGTCACAGCATGTGATACGGCGCACTCAGTGCCTCAACCGCACAACCACCGTGAATGACCCAAACTGATTTGCTGACATGGCAAATAAAAAAGTCCAATGTGTCTTTTAAAAAAAATGTGATTTATTTCCTCAGAGCACCACCGAAAACATCGCCTACGTTGACACATTGATGTTCAGCCTCGCCTACCCCTTGAGCAACGGTAAGGCCGCTTTTTGCACAATCCTCTTACAAGTTACTTTTTTTTTTTTTTTTTTTTAAATACTTGCAAGCAACACCAAGTGGCACTTGCTTTCTTATGTACTTCAGCATCTTGGTGATGAAGTGCTGCATCCGTAAGTGAAAATAAATTTTTTTCCCCCCTTGGCGTCTCAAGAGATTCTACAAGTCTCCAGTGGCACTACAAAAATGTCTCAAACTAGTTGCAAGTGGGGAGGGAAATGTGTCTGAGTTGGGAAGACGGAGTTGCCCTCCATTTGTATTGTAATCCAATGTCTTGGTGTTGAAGTGCTGCTACCACTCATGAAAATACCCCCCCCCCCCTCCTCCCAGTTGCCCGTGTGTCATTGTGAAATTCATTGTCTTGGTGATGAAGTGCTTGAGTTGAGAAGTCAACAGCACCACAAAAGTGGCGTGATTTGGTGCGAGTCACTTTCAAAAAAAAGGAAGTGCTGCCTCCACAATGGAAAATACAACCGTTTTTTTCCCCTTAAAAGTCTGCATTAACACCACAAAAAGTGGATCAAATTAGTCTTGAGCGGCGTGCACTGTGAAGTACCCACTTTGGTGCAACACCCTCGCCCCACCCACTGTCGCCACGGTAACGATAACCTGACAACCACGCATGGTTGTCAGGTTAACTGTAATTTTCTACGCCTTGTGTGTATTTTGATGGAAGCATGTCGGACAGCTTTGACGAAGAGACTTTGGAACGTTTTTAAAACTGAAAAAAGAAAGTGCACAATTTAATGTATCTATTTATTTCCAGTCAGCGGACACTACGCCGCCACCAACCACTCGCTGCGTGCCTTCCCTGCAAAGATCGGCCACTCGTATTCGTGCCGGAGCGAATCCGTCTACATGGGGAATGGCCTGTATATGGATGTCAAGGATGACCGGATGCAGGGCTTCAATCTGACCAAGAGCAATGAATTTGGTGTCAGTAAGTACCCTGGAACCCCCCCGCAAAGGCCAGTTTGTTTTCGGGTCGTTGACGTACATGTAACATGCGGCACTGGTTTCAGCTGACCACTGTGTGGCCGACCAGCCCGATTACAGCGTGGCCATCGGTGTGGGCGTCACTTTGCTGGTGCTGGTCTTGGTGGTGTTGGCGGTCTACTTACTGGGCCGCAAGAGGAGGACGGATGGCTACCAGTCACTGTGAGGACCTCCCCCAAGGGAAGGCCGGTTCTTGGCCAACCCAACGCTGCCGCCCACCCCCGTGTAAAATCCTCGTCCGGTCCCCTCCACGCTTCCAATTACTCAAGGTTCTACATCCAGGGTATATCTTACAATTGCAACTGCTAGCAGGTCAGCATTAAATTCCCCGAACCTGAATAGAGCAAGAGACCACCCACAGTCACAAAAATGCCAAGATTGAGGTGATCCAGATTGTAGAAATCGGGCAACCCTTACTGATTGGCCTCGGCACTTTCCAAAATTCAGTTTTGGTGTCTTAGCAAAAATGTTAGCATATCAATTGTTCCCAGGTTAGAATTTGATCAGTTCTCATCAGAGCTAGCCCTAGAATACAGGGAGAGATGGCAAACGGTACCAATATGTCTCATTGAATCCTGCTTTTTTTTTTTTTTTTTTTTTGCCTCCAAGTCAGGTTGCCGGTAAGCTTCACTGGAGCCGCTGTGTATGTTTTACAGAATTGTGCTGTTTTGTTGTTGTTGTGTTTTTTTTTTTTTAAGAATCACACCACACCTGTCTTTCCTGGAGTGCTTTTGAAGCCAAAAGCCAGTTGCTACCCGCGGCGTCATAGTTGGGTCGTTTTATCACTTATTTCATATTGACTTGTTTTTTCAATTCACTTAGTTTTAATTTGTTATTTCAAGCGGGTTAATTATTGGAATTGTTTCGAAAAATGCTTCATTTTAGTTTGGTTTTAATTATGGTTTGTTTGTTGGTTTTTTTTTTTTTTTTTAACAGAGTATTTGTTGGGTGCAGTATTTTAAAAAAGTGTCACAAAAGTGAATTGCATAATCAAATAAATTACAATTCTTAAACAACTATTTGACGGTCAATCTTCTTTACGGACGTACAGAACCACCAAAATCAATACCAACCCAATTCCAATGAACTTGAGATGTTGTGTCAAATATAAATAAAAATGGAATACAAATGACTTGGAAATCATGTTTAACCCGTATTTAATTCAGTACATTATAGAGACAAGATATTTCATGTTCAAACTGATCAAGGTGTTTGCCAGGAATTTTATGCCTGACATGTTCCAAGAAGGCTGGGACAGGTGGCAAAAGAACTTGTCATCAAACACCCGTTTGGGACACCTCACAGGTGAATACTGCGGACAGATGGGAGCCAGGAGTGGCTTGAAAAAGGAGCTTCCCCGAATTGCTCAGTCACTCACAAGCAAAAATGGGGCGAGGTTCACCTCTTTGGGAACAACTGCCTGAGAAAACAATCCAGCAGTTTCAGGTCAATGTTCCTCAATTGCAAGAAATTGAGGGATTCCGTCCTCTACGGTCCAGAATATTGCCAAAAGGTTCCGAGAATCTGGAGAAAGCACGGCATGGAAGCGGCGAGGCCAAAAAATCGATATCCCTCAGGCGATGGTGGATTTTTTTTTAACAAACGGTTCATCATGTCAGTAAACATGTACGCAAATCTCTGTTTGTTCCGACAGTTTCCGCTGCCTTTGAAGGGGATCCCCGTGACGTCATGTGACGTAAAAGCGCAATGACGCGTCGGAGTGACTTTCGGGGATGATTGAAGTGCGCGGCAAAAGAAGTGAAACCCAAAACAAAACGACACGAAACATGTGGCCGAGGTACTGCTGAGCAAACGGGGTACGTCAGCCGTCCCTCGCCGCCCGCTCTTCGCTCGCCTTTTACCGAGGTGTGTCAAACCGCCCGACTTTTTAACCACATTGAAGCGCCTTATTTCAAATAGTCCGTTTGAGCTAAGTAGCCGCTCGTTAGCATGCTAGCCGCAGCTGGTCGCCGGTCAACGCGAGCCGGCGTTTGGCCGTCTCTGGCTCACGGTTGATTTCGCGTACTCCTGCGATACGTTACAATACGACGTTACGATGATGGAATTGTTACTTTCCATTTGGAAGCGAGGTAGCGTGGCACCGGTGTCAATGGATCTTCAAATGCTAACGTTAGCCTAGCCTATTTTGTATGTGTGTGTATGTGTGTGTGAGGTTGAGCATTTTAGCTAGGAGTGCCCCGCCCACCCATGAGCAACGCATGTCCCCAGTCCGTTTTTATGGAAAAATAAATCCATTTCATATGCGTACATAAACTCGACAGCATGTAAACGTATACATGACTTTCGGAATGACATGCGATATTTTTGGGGATTAATTTCAACTCCCCGATGTTGCCGTTTCAACGGATACTTTTGTGCCGTGGATCCCCGCACATTCGCGGCTCGGCGCCCGCGTTTTCACATGTTCGCAGATTTTCTTTTAATTTATTCATACATTCTCCAAACCACATAATCAATGTAAAATTGTATTTATTTGTTTTGGGGAGCCGACCAGTCTTTATGTGGAAAACACATGCGCATATATATATATATATATATATATATATATATATATATAGTGTGTGTGTGTGTGTGTGTGTGTGTGTGGCCTTCCTCGTCGAGATGTTTTTGAGGGGTATTTGCCAAATATAAAATGTTCTACGTCATCAATAGTTGAGCTCAACGATTTTGAAAAATAATCTCAATTGTTTTGTGTCCCTCAATATTGCCATTCAATAGGCAGTTATTTTTTTTCCGTCTTCTTTCCCCGTTTTTTTCAGTCAAACGGAAGCAATAAATGAATCTGCATTGGATTTTGTATCAGTTGTGGGTGTCACATTCAATACTGCAGGCGAAGGATACCACAGAGGACAAAATGGGTCTGCACTCATCCCAGAAGAAGCATTTTCCCCTACGGGGGATCGATGGCGTCGTTCAGCTCTTCGACGCCGAGCTCCGCAAGTCCGAGCCGGACCTGGCCCTCCTCTCCCTGGTCCTGGGTTTCGTGGAGCACTTCCTGGCCGTGAACCGCGTGGTGCCCGTCAACGTGCCCGGCGTACGTTTCGAGCCGCTGGAGCCCGACTGCCCCAACTCGTGTTTCCCCACCGTGGAGCTGGGCATGATTTCAGCGCTGTACGAGCGTTTCACGGCGCAGATCCGCGGGGCCGTGGACCTGTCCCAGTACAGGAGGACGCCGGCCGGCTCCAGTCGAGAGCTGGTGAAGAAGGTGTCGGATGTCATTTGGAACAGTCTCAGTCGCTCTTACTTTAAAGACCGTGCCCACATCCAATCTCTCTTCAGCCTCATCACCGGTAAGTCGGACTTGGTGATGTGGATGTAAGATCAAATCTCTTGAGCCTACTGAGCATGAGCGGGCACAAAAAAAAACCCAACAAAAAAACAACACATTTTTTGTCAATTTAAGCAGATTCTTTTTTTTTTTTTTTCTCATCTTGACAAACTGCGATGTCTTTTCCCCAAGGAACCAAACTGGACAGCTCGGGTGTGGCCTTTGCGGTGGTGGCGGCCTGCCAGGTCCTGGCCCTGAAGGACGTGCACCTGGCTCTGTCCGAAGACCACGCCTGGGTCATCTTCGGCAAGAGCGGCGAGGAGACGGCCGAGGTCACCTGGCACGGCAAGGGCAACGAAGACCGACGAGGGCAGACGGTCGCGGCGGGAGTCAACGAGAAGGTGAAGCCCAAACCCACCTGCCTTAAGTGAAAAAGCACAAATAAAAGGGTTGCTTTGGCGCCACCTTGCTGGCAAACAACTACCTGAAGTGAGTTGAGGAGTGTCATCGAGACAAAATTAGCGCTTCAGTCAGCCATTTGAAACCTTTTTAGGCTGCGTCAATTCGGGCTGAATGATTCATTCTAATTGCATCCCACCCCGCCTCCACACCATCATGATTGCGATTGCTTTTGAACATGGGATTATTCCTCCCGCGCTATTTTTTTTTTTTTTTTTTTTTTTTAAACAAATGCGGGAAATCACATCTTGTTGAAAATGGCCTTGGACTACAATGCGATATGCCGATGCGAAATGGAATTGCGCATTCCTCGTTTCGCAGATTGGTTCGAGATACCATTTGAGTGTTTTGTGTTTGTGTCTGGTTCAGAGTTGGCTCTACCTCAAAGGTTCCTACATGAAATGTGACCGCAGCATGGAGGTGGCCTTCATGGTGTGCGCCATCAACCCCTCACTGGACCTGCACACTGACAGCTCGGAGCTGCTGCAGCTTCAGCAGGTGACAGCTCACAATCTTGAAACCGGCCCCTTCATGCGTCCCTTTCTCTCATCGGCCGCCGTTGGTTTCGCTGGGGATGGTCGCGTTTCTTGCTCTCTGGATTTAAAGGGGAAATATTCTGGAAAGGTGGCCGTTCGCTCTTTATCCTCAGCCTGTATTTTGACCTAAATATGCCAGAGACACCTGCGGATGGTTTGAAAATGTGGCTTGTTTTCATATACGGTGTGCGTGTGGGAGAGCCATATTTGCAAGAATGGTGACGAAAAAAAAACATGTTCTCTGCGCAGAAACTTCTGTGGCTACTGTATGAACGAGGTGACCTGGACAGGTGAGTGTGCTGAAGTTGGAGAGGTGAAAAGGAGTCAGCGGGGAGTGGGGATCCCCCAAAGTCTGCTTTGCCTTGCCGCAGGTATCCAATGGCGATGGGGACTCTGGCGGACCTGGAAGACCAGGATCCGATGCCAGGCAAGGAGAGCCCGCTGGAAATCCACCTCAAGGTAAAGGACGCCCTTTTTCCCCGAGTTTGCGGGACCCTGTGAACAGAATTCAAATGCGTACTGTTGATTGAGCTCTGTCGGCTCATCGCCGCGGCACCACGATGAGCCGATCTTGCCATCGGATGTGCCCCGGAGTTGTGTTCCGTTGTCCGTCTCCGGTCTATGTTGCTTGTGTTCGGTGTGTGGCTTCAAGCGTTGGAGCGCCGCCGCGTAGATGCTCCTTAGCCCGAGCATTAGGCAAGCGTCCTGAAAGTGTCGGTCGGGTCCATAGGAAACGGAAGTCCATTTGGGAGCGCGGCTGACTTTTTTAAACCTCATCTGTCTGTCCCCTCAGGCCGTGTGTTCGGCCCAGAACCATTACAACAACGAGCACATCTACCCCTACATGTACTTGGCCGGCTTCCACTACAGGCACAGGAACGTGCGGGACGCGCTGAGGGCCTGGGCCGACGCCGCCCGGGTCATGCAGGAGTAAGTAGCTTGACGTTGCCTTCACGTGACACCAGAGGGCGGCAAAGACTGAGTTGTTGTCGATTTCGAGGCTGAAGGTGCTCGGGGTCCACATCCAGTGCTCTTCTGTGCTTCAATGGGCACATGGCTCTTTTTTCGTTTTTCATCACAGGGCCAGCATTCTCCGCAAAACGCAGTTCCCTCCCTCGCTAAAAATAGACCAACGGGCGGATTCAACTTCCTGGTCATTGTTCTGTAGGTTCAGCTGCTTCCTCTTGAGCCTGTTGGGGCTTCTTTTCTTTCGCTGCGGCTTCATCAGCAAATAGGAACGTCGTCATCCCCAATTCATCATCTCAAATTCTCTACCCAGAAAGAAAGTGGCCAATTTTTGCTGATTTTTCATTTTGTTGTAAAGTTATTACGGTGAACAAAGCTTGTGAAATTGCAAAAATTGAAAAATAGTTTTCGTTAATGGGGGGGGGGGGTTGGAATGAAGTGGTTTTAAAAATAAAGATAACAAAGTACATTTTAAGTTGATAAGACTGACGAGAGTGAAAATGTTTATTTACATGTCCAACTCTGCACTTTCGAGGTTCATTTCTTTCGATACCACCGTGCATGGAAGAAAGAAAGTCAAAGCAGTCGCTTGCGAATTGGACTGAAATACTTGGTGACCTTTTTTTAATCTTCCATTCTTCAAATACGTCATAGACTGTGGATAGAAGCAGTCGAAAACTAATACCAAACTAAAATAAAACATTTGCAAAAAGCCAGCTCCTTATGACCCTGCTCTGTGGCAAAGCTAAACAAATATATGTATGTGTGTATAATTTATTTTTTTTTTCAAAAATGTATTGATTGTTTATTGTAATTTTATTCTGACAAATATCGGAGTCGGCTGAGGGGAAAACTCCATACCCGTCGGGTCCTTGTAGTTTGTTTTCTTGCCTTTGGGTTCAGAAGGGTGTCCGTGAGTGCTCCCCGAAAGTTTGAGAAGGCCTCATCTAAACGTCCAAATTGCCCTGTCTTCGCAGCTACAACTACTTCCGCGAGGACGAGGAGATCTACAAAGAGTTCTTTGACATCGCCAACGACGTCATTCCCACTCTGCTCAAGGAGACGGCCGCCGCCGCCGAGAGTCCCTCGGAAGGCGGCGATGCGACAGAAACGGTACGAGGGCAAGGCCCACTTGTCAGTCACTCCTCTGGGGGGGGGGGGGGGGGAATCTCCAATCTTGTCTTTATTTATTTTTTGGGTGGGGGCTATAGGAGCAGCAGCAACCCCAGCAGCAGCAGCAACAGGCAGCTTTCTCGGCACTGCAGGACCCCGAATGCTTCGCCCACCTGCTGTGCTTTTACGACGGCATCTGCAAGTGGGAGGAGGGCAGCCCCACACCGGTGCTGCACGTGGGCTGGGCCACCTACCTGGTCCAGTCCCTGAGCCGCTTCGAGGCGCAGGTGAGGGACTGGCCATATCGCCGCGTACTTTTCAGTCACGTCGACCGGGCCTGCGCTCTCATGTCATTCGAGGCCAGTCAATGGCGACACACGAGAAAAGCGTGCTTTCCGTGTCGGCTCGGTTGCCACGGAACGATGCTGAAGTGAGTTTGGGAGTTTCCGATGGACAAAAGCGCTGCTTGGCCAGCATCTCGGTGACAAGGAATGATGGAGGAGGAGTGGAGTTTCATTTAGAAAAAGTGTTTGGCCGCTGCCTTGCGGCACTGCCGTGCCACGTGGTGCTTTTGCAGCAGGGGTTGCTCCTCAACTGATTTGTCTGCATTTTGTCATCGTCAATGTCTTTGTTGGCGAGCAAACTTCTGCCTTGAGTACGGATGGTCAAATGAAACGAAAATGCCCAATATCCTTTCCACGTGTGTGCATTCAGAAGTTCAAATCAAGCTCAGCTGGAATTTTTGGGGTTCCTCTTGAAATCTCAGCCGGGAACTGACTCGCCCTCATTTTTTTGTGGGTGTCGTTTGTTGACGTCGGCTCCTTTCCACTCCACTCAAGGTGCGTCAGAAAGTGTCCATCATCACCAAAGAGCCCGAGTGCCAGGACGAGGACGACGCGTCCAGCGAGGACCCGTGGGAGGGCCGCAGGCGAGGTCCCCGCAGGGAGTCCAAGCTGGAGGAGCAGAACTCGCCCCTGGCGGCCGCGCCCGCCTCCCCGACCTCGCAGGCCGCCCCCAAGAAAGCCGGCGAGGGCGGCGCCGGCCGCCGTCGCTCGGAGGGTCAGCCCAAGTCCCCCGACGGTGGGCCGTGCTCCCCGCCGCCGCCGCCTCGCCCGGCCGCCCCCGTCGTGGCCTTCCAGAGCGAGAAGATGAAGGGCATGAAGGAGCTGCTGCGCGCCGCCAAGGTGAACTCCAGCGCCATCAAGCTGCAGCTCACCGCCCAGTCTCAGGTCCAGATGAAGAGGCAGAAGAGCACGCCGCCGGGCGATTACTCCATGTCCTTCATGAAGAGGCAGCGCAAGTCGCTCTAGGACCATTTTGAGCGCCGGCCCCGCCCACTCACATTCCTTGCGCTCAAACGTCCTCCCGCTGCCGTCATGTTGTGTCGCTATCTGAAAGCATGACCATGACCGAGAAGAATACAGTTGTGTGCAAATTGTCCCCCCAGTACATCCCAAAACAGTTGAAGAGCATTTTTATTCATGCACCATTTGCAAAAAAACACGCAGCCATGACTCCCTGCAGCTCAACCCAGTCGAAAGCCAGCTCCAAAGATTGTCCCACAGTTGAGATGCATCACTTCACATTACTTTTCACACCAATGTACTATTTTCCTATTAGACAGGGCTTTGGGGCCATCTTGTGGCATCACAAAGAGCACAAAAAAAAAACCTGCTGCTGATTACAATAGTTTCATATCAGACCTCGTGTCAACAAAGCAATTCCCAGTTCACGTTGCCTCATCGGGACATGTCGACAAGACTGCGAGCCGAGAAAGTCAAGTTAGTATAGTTACTGTGTAACATTGTCCACTTCCGTGTTAAGGATAGCTTCTTTCTTGCTAGCTCGATGTTGCCTTATTTGCTTTTTTTTTTTTTTTTTTTTTTAGACTAGGCCTTGTAGTTTGGACTTGGCCCACTTTTGTGATTTAGACAAAAAGCCCGCAAAGCTCTGTCAGCACAGAACCGCGTGAAACGGTCACCCAATGTTGCGTTCGCTTGTGATCTTTGTTTTTGTAACCGCGAGTAATAAAGACAAAGAAGTGGAGGCGGATTGATTGATGCGTGTCCTTGTTTCCGTACTTTTTTAAAAAATTCATTTTGCACTGGTCCACTCACCTGAATTGTGCGCGGGCAGCACGGGAACAACGGTGTGGGTGTGAATGCTTGTTTGTCTATATGTCCCTGGTGACTGGCTGGCGACCAGTTCAGGGTGAAGTCTGCTTTTTGCCTGCTTTGTAGATAGTGTGTGTATGTATAGATACATATTTAACTGTGTGTGTGAAGCCACGGTTGTTGTTGGCCTTTTTTTGTTTTGCCCCCCGACCCCACCCCGTAGCGTGCCTTTTCCCTTTTTTTTACGCTCCTGCGTCCTGGACTCCAGCTGTTTTTTCCTCCACGCGGCGTGGACGTAGAGATGCTCTCGCGCGCGTGTTTCTTTAAAAGTCGTTTGTTTCCGTGTCTGTTGTTCTTTGAAAGGAGGGGGGGGCGGCTCTTCCAATTGCCGTTCTTTGTCCTCCGCCTCAGGAGCAGCCGAGCGACATGCGCGTCGCCTAGACAGAAGCAGCAGCACGACAGCGAGCGAGTATGGAGCGCATCGGGGTGTCCTTCCTCGACCCTTTGGACGACTACGACCTCATTCACCGGATCGGGTGCGGCACCTACGGGGACGTCTTCAAGGTGAGACGCAGCCACGACATCAGCCCATTTTGTCAATCGGTGACGTGCCATGTTTTTCTCGCGTTCTCACAATCGGATGCATCTGCGACTCACTAAAAAGAAAATGAAAACTTCCCCGATAGCCTCCCACTGATGCTTTGGCACTTCCCGCGCAACGATTTTCAACGTATTTTTCTCTCGGACACTTGATGAAAGGCATACCCGTTGCATACAATGGGGTTGGGTGATTTGGACAAAAACAAGATTGAGACATTTTGTTTTTAATTTCCAGAGAGATTATGGACAAGAGGCACAATATGAGTCAAACACACCCCAAATAATACTTTTGCCCCCCTCGGCAGCACGGAATTTGCCCGCTTTTGCACGCCCGATCCCAACCGGTCGCGTTGACGACGGTGCCTTTCGCGAGACTGGAATTAAATTCCTCCAGTGAACACCCACGGCGCTCAACGAGCAGTCCGAATCGTTCGCGGGTGTCAAGTCGTTCACCGATTCGCCTCACTCTGCGTCCTGCTAGTCTGCCGGAGTTGCACTCGTCGTTTTGCCGAGGAGCGCGCGAGTGCTCGGATGAATGACTTGTTTCATTGCGGACTCGAGGTCCAGCCAGACACAGACAAGGCGGATACACAATATCAAATATATACAAACATACTCGACACGCATGTCGAGTAAATGCTCCAACGGGTCGTCGCAAAGACTTTTGATCACTGACTTAAACTCAAGACAATCGGGCACGCTCGTCGAACCGCCGTGTTGTCGTTTATTGCATATCGCATGATCGCGTCTCTGCAGGCGAGAGGAACAACTTTTCGCACACTCGTCTGACAACGACGTGACAACGAGTGAGCCAAAGCTGCGCTCATTGACGTGTACAGTGATCCCTCACTATTTCGCGGTTCGTTTATCGGGGCTTCAGTGCATCGCGGATTTTTTTCAAACTTCATAAAAAAAAAAAATAAATAAATAATAAATAAAAACGGTCCGCAAGAAGCAGCGAAAGTCAGCAAAACAACGGCGAGTCACATAGAGCAACATAAACAGTACTACATGTACAGTATATGTTTACTGCATTTTGTTATTCATACACTAATCTAACCTAACTTATACGTGTTTAAATCTATTAGTATACAGCATGAAGTAACGTTAATTCCTACAAAATTGGCGGCATCCTGCGAGTCTGCCAAAGTTGCACACCGAGTGAGGACAAAGAAAGTCGTCCGTGAACCTTGAGGAGCTGGGTGCACGAAAGAAGTGATCACGCTCGTCAAGAAAACAACTCTTAAAAATGAGAGAAAATGTATTTCTTCAGAAACTCAGCATTGCTCAAGGGATTGTTCGATTTAACAGAGTTCAACACGTGACACTTTTTTTTTTTTTTAACGTGCCAAATTTGAAGGCAGTCGTAAAACGTCGCTTGCTTCGACAGTTCTTCCCGCGCCTTTGTGTCAAGTCTGCTGAATGGAGACATGGAAAGGGCGTCCTGTCGGGGACAATGGCTTGCTTTCACCTCGGTGGGAGGCAAAAATGCGGGGACAAAAAAAAAAGAGAGAGATCTCCACCTCCGGAGTGTAGACTGACATGAAGATGATCTCAGTTCACATGAGATACAGTGAGATGTTTTTCGATTATCCGGTCCTGGGTGAGCCCTGTCTCTCACACAAAAAGTCAGCTGGGATCAGGTCCAGCTCACCCGTAACCCGAATGGATACTCTATCAAAAGTGTATGGAACAGGTGGTCCACAGGGATGCGTATTTGGCCCCAATGAATACAGTATGTATTGAAAGTGGATGGAAGCGGCGGCGCATCAGAATGTGCAGTGTGTGAAACAGGCCAGGCTGCTATTTAGGGCCAGCTCAAACGATCACTTCGCTCACAGGAAGCTTCAACAGGAAGGAAAACAGGAAGTGAAGACACCTTTGACGTCGCGTGGATGCCACAGCCAAAAGAACACGTCACCGTTGCGTGCCAGGCCACAACTGTAGTTAGGAACGATGCTGACAAATCAGCGTTCTGCGTACGATTTTGCATCACGCGTCTTTTTGGCAGCGCCTCAGGGAAGCCAGACAGATTCGGACTGAGTGCTCCGCAATGGTGAGGCAGATGTGCGAAGCGCCACATCAACGGGCGGCCCCGTTCCCTGCTTCTGGGCCACTGTTTTTGTGATGCGGTTCAAAAACACGAGCGCCCCTTTGAAATTGTCCAATTACAAGCACGCCTGATTTTCCTTTGAGGCCCGCCCACGTTTCGGACACGTTATTAGTAGCCCGTCGCAGACCGGTTCAAGGCCGTTGTTTTTGTCGCTCTCTCTCATGTGCTTTGTGTGTTGTTTTCATTGGGTTCGACCAACACGAATTTATTCATTATTTTTTTGCAGCCGGTGCTTATTCAGAATTTACGTCATGCAGCAGACAATTTCTTTTTGGTCCCTTTATGCTAACAACATTCAAGATATGAAGGAGAGGCAGAAAGAACATTTGATTGTTTGACAAAAAAAAAATATTCCAGCCAATAATTGATTAATTCATGTCGAGACATAACAAGATATTAACATGAAAAAAAATGTTGCGTGTATGTCCATTCAGCATTTTATTTTATCTGATGAAATCATTTGTGAGTGCATGAGGATTCAAAAGATGCTCATGAATTCCTGCGGCGACGAAGACGTGAATTTGTGTTTCCCCCTCGTCACGACGCAGGCTCGGAACATCCGCACGGCCGAGCTGGCCGCCATCAAGATTGTCAAGCTGGACCCATGTCAGTCGTAACTCGGTTCTTCTTCTCGTTGGAATCCACGCCGCTTCCGCGGGGCGAGCCCGGCCTGACCTTGACGCGGTTGCGCTTTTCTTCAGGCGATGACATCACGTCCATCCAGCAGGAGATCACCATGATGAGGGAATGCAAGCACAAAAACATCGTGGCCTACTTTGGCAGCTACCACAGGTATTTGGGAAAACACGCAGCCGGAATTGCCAGCGCGACATGGATACAAACACCCGGCTCTTGCTCTTGAGTTGAATACGTTTGAAAGGAGGAGAGGGAAACCGACAATTTTTATTATTTTTTTTTGTTGAAGATTCTTCAATGTGAAATCCTTGTTAATCCTGCTTTTTACGCCTCCAGAAGAGACAATGGGCAATGTCGAGCATGTATATTGGGATAAATAAGTGCGTTAGTTTTGCGGGTGGTGTTGGGGGAGCTTTTTGGTGCTCTCCGCTGCTCTTGCTCTTTCTCCTGATTGGATGTTTCAAAATATGTTGGAATTGTTTCAGAAGTGTATCTCAAGACCACGTCTTTTTTTGGGGGGGGCGGGAAGCTGAGCAAAGTTTTTGTGTTGTCGGCCAGGAGCACCAAACTGTGGATCTGCATGGAATACTGCGGGGGAGGCTCCCTTCAGGATATCTACCACGGTATGAATACGGTAGATACAAATGTGGTTTTGAGAAGAAAAAAAAAGTGCACTTTGATTTTTGCCTTCACCTTTGTGCCTTCCCCCCACCACCACCACCGAAGTGACGGGCCCATTAAAGGAGAAACAGATTGCCTATGTCTCCAGAGAAACCCTCCAGGTACATTTTTGTTGTTGTTGCTTTAAATTCTATGACATGACAGGCTGCAGTTAAAATGTGAAATCTGCGCCGGCAAGGCGACACCCGTTTTCCGCCAGCCACAGGACAACTAAGTAGCACTCCTAACCCTCAAATATAACCCAAGTGCGTTGAGTTCTGTCATTACGAGTGACAAAAGTCAAAAGTCTCATGTCATCGGGTTTCGGTGACCCTTTGAAGACATTCACAGCACTTGGAAGAACTCCGCAGCCTTTCAATTGGTCCTGTCGGAATTCAAATACAATGTAGCATCATTGGAAGCTGAGGAGCGCTCAGCACACCTGCCTGCCTCGCACTGCTGAGGTTAACGGTTGAAATCTTGGCCCTGGCCCAAATTCCAAAAACAATCCATGTAGTGTAACGCCGTAGCGATCCCTCTACATCAGGCCTTTCCAAACTTTTTCGTTGCAGGGCCGCCTACGGAAAAACGGAAGGATGAAAGGGCCACTTGAAAATTGGTCCACTTTTTGAAACACGCTCAAGTTAGTCAAGAAAGCAGTTCGACATTGTTTGTGTTGTTGCTTTCTGTTCAAGGTGCTCAGGCAAATATTTTTTGGGGTGGCCAACAGCCCTCTCTCTCACAGAACAGATCCTGCTCTGCACTGACTGAAAACAGCGACCAAATCCCATATCCGCATTCAGAACTCCTCCCCACCCCCACCCCCAAAAAAACATTTTTCATTTCTATGAGGAACTTTCATGTGATTGATGCCTTTTTTCAAATCAGCCGGAGAGCACAATTTTTGCCTCTAAAATTGAATCCTCTTCATTCACTACAGTGTTGGGAAAAGAAATAGAGTTGTTTTTTTTTTAATCACAAATGGTTTCTTTGCATCGTACAGAAAAAAAGTTCTAAAGTCCACCCTCCCTTCTCACTCTGCCCACTTTCACCTTTTTCAACTAACTTTCCGGCCCAAATTGACACCGGCTAAAACAAAATGAGTCCATTGCCATCTAGTGGTCGATAGTGGAATTACACCAAAAATAGGCAAGAGGTGCTGTCAGAGGCTTTGTATTGTCCCACACGATGGGGTTATTCACTGCACTCTTATGTGTCTTGCAGGGCTTGTATCATCTGCATGAAACGGGCAAAATGCATCGAGACATCAAGGTAAGGCGAGCCGCCTCGCACGCCTCAGTCTTGATTTGATCGCGCAGTAAAACGTTGTGTTTGTCCACAGGGCGCCAACATCCTTTTGACAGAACGAGGGGATGTCAAACTGGGTCAGCTAAAATCTGGACGCGTACCTGCTTTGTCCGGCTAATAATCGGACCGGGCTGTACGAATCTCATTCCGTGCGTGCATGTGCCTTGTAGCGGATTTCGGTGTGGCAGCGGAGATCAGTGCCTCTGTCGCCAAAAGGAAGTCTTTCATCGGGACACCCTACTGGTAAGGGCACTCGTTTTAGTGCACAACAGAGCGGACGCTAGGACGGAGGGAATACTCACACCCACGCCCAGGATGATCCGATCATCACGGTTTTTGTTGACTTTGGTTGGAAGGGCGGAAAAAAAATGCTCCTTTTGGTCTGAGAATTGTTAGGTATGTACTGTAGTGAACACATGACGACAACACACCGCAGTCAAGATGATCACACACCACACATGTCACGATAAGTTCACAGGAGAATCTCCTCGGCGAATTTGGTGTTGACCGCACACAGAGATTTGCGATCACAAGTACTCAGCAGTTTTATCATTTCCGATTGCTGATTGACGAAGAAAAATCCCTCATAACGTCCCACATCACATGACAATCTCCGAGAGATTTCCGAGAATCGGGCCTATTCTGTTTTGGATCAGAAGAGAGTGAAAATGTTCGGCCAGATGATTGGTGTGTGTGTGTGTGTGTGTGTGTGTGTGTGTGTGTGTGTGTGTGTGTGCGCGTGTGTATGCATGTGTGAGCGTGTGTGTCCGTCCACTTATCACTTACATACAGGAAGGAAAAAAATCCCTCTTACCGCATGATCCTTTCAAAACTTTTTCCGTTTTTGATCTGAGGCGGGGTAAATTTTTTTTTTTTTTAACATTCTATTTGTGTTTTTTAACTGCTTGTTGTAAGGTGTCCTTGAGTTCTTAGAAAGTTGCCCACAAATAAAATGTATTATTATTATTATTATTATTATAATTAAATTCTTTCCGTCGAGCCCGATGATCGATATGCGCGTACCCCACTTAAATCGAAAAAGAAAGTTGACCTCTGGCCTCCGAAGTGTACTCTAGCACGAAAATGAGCAGACAAATGTCGAATGACGAAGCAGTAGATAGCGAAAAGTGGAATGCCCCGAGAACGCTACCCGGCGGAACTCCGAGATCCATTGAATAAGCCGAGGAGTGACCGAAAGTCATCTCCGCTCTACGCAGGATGGCTCCAGAGGTGGCGGCCGTGGAAAAGAAAGGCGGCTACAACCACCTGTGCGACATCTGGGCCGTCGGCATCACCGCCATCGAGCTCGCCGAGCTGCAGCCGCCCATGTTCGACCTCCACCCGATGAGGTGGGACGGCAGCGGCGCAGACGCCAACCAGTTCTTTGGGTCTTCTTCTTTTGTGGTCGTCCACCACATTGACGGGCTCCATATTTCATGTTTCAGAGCTTTGATGCTGATGTCCAAGAGCAGCTTCCAACCACCAAAGCTCAAGGAAAAAAACAAATGGTGAGTTTGAACGACTGGCGCTACTATTTCCACTTCCACCATTGGTCCTTAATCCTCTGCCTTTTTGCAACGAAGGTCTCCAGTTTTCCAAAGCTTCGTCAAGATGGCGCTCATCAAAAGCCCTCGGAAAAGGCCCTCCGCTGAGACGCTGCTACAGGTGAGCGGGCGAGCCTTTGCCGTCGGCCCGTCCCTCGGCGCCCCGCCAACTGACGCCTTCTTCCGACTCCTCCTCCAGCATCCGTTTGTGACGCAATTGTTGACCCGCAACCTGGTCGTCGAGCTGCTGGACACCGCCAAGAACCCCGAGCTGCACGCCTCGCACAGCATGGACGACAACGAGGTGGAGGTCTGCGGCACCGTTGCCCCCGTATATGCTAGCTAACACAATAAATAGCAACCGTACTTCTCGAGCACTTGAAAACAACCACCGCTGGCTGCTGTCCGTGGAGCAAAAATAAGTCACGCAACCAAAAGACAAACAAACAAGAAATCCAGAGCAAAGAGCGTAGAAATCACAAAACCCGCAACACTAAAATTCAAGTCTCATGCGGAGTCAAAAGCCAAAGAGTCCCAATGACGAGTTTGAAAAATGCTGACAACGTTCAACGGGGAAGGCTCGCTCCCCTGTGAGCCTCCGCGTTGTTCTCGGTACTTTGACTGGTGTCCGGTCTGCAGACCTGAGCCACCGGGTCGGATCTCAGTGAGGTCTGGTGGGGCCAGGCCATTTCAAGATTGGAAAACAAATCATACCATCTCCAAAAGAACTCTAAAATGAGCCAGTGAAGGGATGCCAGAGTAGGAGTGATGTGCTCCCTCTTACAAGTACCAGCCAAGAGGCGAGCGGCAGCACTCTGGACCAACTGGAATGGAGGATTGGCTGCTCCAAAGTGCATGACAGTAATCCAGCTGGGATGTGACGACGGCATGAAGGACTGCATCTCCAAGTGCTCGTAAAAAAAGGAGAGGCTTGACTTTCGCCAGCTGCCGTAGATGAAAGAAGCTGGATTTGACAACGGCACCGATTTGCCGCTGCAATTTCAAATCGCTGTCCAGGTTAACACCCACGTTGGAGGCCGCTAAGCAGCCAGGGGGCCCAAGTCCTCAGGGTGGGATATACAAGGGCCGCTGGGACCAAACGCCGCCACTTCTGTGACATGGGCTCGTGATTGTGGGCACGCGAGATCAGCAACCTTTTAGAACGTGCGAGCCACTTCTTGGGTCTGGACTCATCTGAAAGGCACACTACTGACATCATACATTTGCTCAAAATACCACGAAGGAGATGTCAGTCAAAAGTACCGCAACGTCAATCATTTCACAGAGTACGGATCAAAATGATGAAACAATGTCGCAAAAATCCTAATGAAGTCAAGTTTAACGTCTACAATGTGTTTTTATTAAAGCGTGTATCCCTTCCATCTGTGTCGACAGATTGAGGTTGGAGCTCCGGACAAGATCCGGTCAGCGGGGAAACACCTGCCTGTCGAGAGAACCGTCTCTGAAGAACAATGTGAGTGCTGCCAACAAACAAGACGAACGGGCAAAGCATTTCTGCAAATGGATTCCGATTACTTCTTTTTTTTTTTGCCCCATATATTGCATCGTCATTTATCATTCGTGCAAGAAAGTCTTCCGATAGCAGAGACTCGAGAACAGGCAGTTGGTCACAGGAAGTCGGAATTTTTTTTTTTTTTGCTTTTGCAACCAAGAGTGGCTTTCCTTGTCCCGGCATTCAATGACGTCAACCTCGGTGATGTGAACGAGGAAGGACAAAAGCCCCTCAGTTGGCCGGCCGGCTCGCCCATACATGCGGGATGGCGGCCTGCCCGCCGGATGGCACGCACGACATGCCGCTAGTGTGGGTGTGCGTGCGCCCGCATGGTGGGACTCACGTAGCGACTTTTACACTCGGGCAATTGGGAACCGCCGTCGGAGTGCTTGGTGCTGGTGCTTCTGGGCCGCTCTCGGCGCTGTATCAAATTGTCAATGAACGATGCTCTCAACCTCCATTGGATTGTTAGAGTGACTCCGTGTCGTCCAAAGTTTCCATCAGGGGCACCCAAACATTTTTCAAATCACGGATTTTCAAATCGGACAAATGAGCCACATCGTTTGGAGGTGAAATATGTCAAATTGGTTGAAGAGTTAAAAAAAAAAAAGTAGGGCTCAATCCAGATGGATTTTTTTAGGTCGCTGCGGATTCTGATATTTGGCAGAGGAAAATTCCAATGATTGATTAATCAGCCAATCAATGAAAAACAAAACAAAAATATATATCAATAGCTTCTTTGCTGATTTTTTTTTTTTGCGGTGGGGGGGAAATGGGGTGGGAATGTTTGAATGTCATTATCTTTTATTTTAATTTGTAATGTGGTACCACAGCCAATTTTTGCGGCTTTAAAAATCGCTCATATTGGCAGATTACACCGGCCAACCAATTAACTGCTTAGACCCTGACAAAGAGTGACGCATGGTCATGATTCAGAATGAATTTCAGTATAACTAGTTCAACAATTATTTCATCATATTAAAAATTGAGGATGAAATGATCATGAATTGGGCGGCACGTTAGTTGAGTGGTTAGCACGTCGGCCCAAGAGTCCAGAGGCACAGGGTTCGATTCTGACTCCGGCCTTCCTGTGCTGTCTTTGCCTGCCTGGCTTTTCTCCGGGTATTCCGATTTCCTGCCAGGTTTCAAAAACATGCACACTAGGCAAATGGAACCCTCTAATTTGTCCCGAGGTGTGACTGTGGGCGTGAATGGTTGTTTGTCTACGTGTGCCCTGCAATTGGCCAGCGACCGGTTCCGGGTGTACCCCGCCTACTGCCCAAAGGCGGCTGGGAGAGGCTCCGGCACACCCGCGACCCACATGACGGTCAAGCGGTTGAGATAATGGATGGATGCATGATCATGAATGCTCAATAAATTGATTATGTATTTAAGAAAATAAAAAAATTCATAAGATTATTTTATTAAAATTGTGCTGATTTTAATGAGTTGTCGTGACCCAATCATGTAATGAAATAAAACAATGAGTTTTTTCAAATATTTTTACATTAGCAAAGACAGTTTAATGAAAAAATGTTTTTTAAACGATTTCAAAACTTGACATATATTTTTGAAAAAATGTATGCAACTGAATTAACTGCAATTCTAAAAATACAACATGCGATGAAATCCATTAAAAAACAAACACATCAAATCCCAATTGTTATTTTCCTTTTTTTTTTTTTTTTTTTAGTCGGCCAAGTGAAGTTTGGGCCACCGCTGAGGAAAGTGACCGAACCGTATCCCGATCTGGTAACATTGGCTCCGCTAACCGACGCTCCTCTGAAAGAAGCGAGCACGCAGCCGAGCCAACGTGCCGCTTTTCTCCCCAGCAGGGCTCGTACGACGATGACTGGAGCTTGTCCGGAGATGAAGACGACTCACCGTAAGAGGCCTTTCCGTGTCGTATGACATCAGTCTTTGTTGTCTCTTCATCTGAAACACAAAGTGGGCCACCGAGAGAGAGCCAAGTGTTGTCTTCGTTTCAAACTTGCGTGTTTCCCGCGCGTCTGTGAGGCAGTGAACGTGCCGCAGCCGAATCACTGTCATCCGTTCGAAAGCGAAAGCACACCTGGAAATGATGAGGGGAAGCGAGTCGCTTAGTCCGGAATGTAAGCGGAGCGCCTCGGCTCAAAGTTTGGGAACGATCGACTTCCTGCTGGCCAGTGGAGCGCATGATTGGTGCCATTTTGATTGGATGACGTGAGGATGCGCTCTGGTGACCTTGGGGGGGGGGGAGAATTGAGTTTGAATTGCAAAAGTAGAAGCCTCCTCTGCTGGCTCTTGAAAGACTTTTGATGCCATATTAGTTCATTCCTTCCTCGACCGGATCTCAACTCCTGTTTTTCCCCCACTGATATGAGTGGAAATGCCATTCATCCGTTTTCAGTCGAAGGAAGAAAAATGGCTTCTCCATAATATTGTACTTTATAAAGGCATGCGCTGGTGAAGTACCCCTCGTGAACTAAATTAGCCAAGTAGCTCGTATCGTGAAAACTTGGACTGTAAGTCGGTCACCTGAATGTCAAGGCATAGCTGTATAAGATGCAGGACGCTGTCAAAGAAAAGAAGAGAGAATGTATTCCAAATTTCCTTTGGCTTAAAAACGACAACCAAGCGGAACCATAAAACGGGCCGATTGATCATCAACAAGGTGGCGGCTTGAAAAAGTATTACTCGCCTTTTTCCCTACGTCGGTCTTTGAGAAACAATTTGCGAGGGGACGCCCCAACCCCGGTTCCTTCCCAACCCCGGTTCCTTCCCCGCCATTGTTCTGGGCCGCCGAGGCCTGGAGGCCAGATAAACAGCAGGTCTTCCTGTTGCAGGAGCCTGCTGGAATGTGTGGAGCAAGCTCTGCAGCTGAGGTAGGCCACGTCCGTCCTCCCCAGCTCGCCCGTCCCTCCCATTTTGTTGCGTAAACATCAGCTCCCCTGACCTCATCCAGTGGGTTTGTGTTTAGCCCCTCCTCCTAATCCAGACCCCAATCCCTAAAACCCCCGCCGCGCTCATCATCTGGATTTTGCGATTCACCGCAAACCCACTGACTGGTCGGCGGCTTTGTGTGAGTGCGTCTATGTGCTTTTCCTTCCGCTTTGCTCGTCCCGGTCACGTCACCCGACTCTCGCCTAAATCCGTGTCTCGGTTGTTCTGACCCAATCGAAGGTTGATTGCGACTTTCTTTTTTTTTGCCCCCCCCCCCTCCACCCCCTGCCCCGCCCTCTTTTTCAGGAGTTTAACCATAAGGAGGGCGCCATCTATTGATGTGAGTCTCATTGCACATGCACACAAAGAAAATCTCTGACCAGTCCTCGCTCGCGGTGTTTTGCGTCAGAACATGAATCTGTGAACGGTTTTCTCGATCCCACGCCACACCGTTTTTCCTTCTTTTGAAATCCCCTTTGATTGATCGCGTTTGCTTTGGGTCTCCTGGCTGTTTTAGTTCATGAAAAATATCTGGCATGTTGGAACAGGACAATTTCTCATCGGTGCCTCAATAAGATTTGCGCTGATCGGGCACATTATGAGAAGGGGAAAAAGATTTCCTCATCTCCGCATCTTTGTCAGGAATTCACCAAATGATGATTGACGTGGATGCCCTCAACTGTGATCCTCCAAAATCTTTTGACGCTGCGCCGACAGTATATCGTACTCGATCACAATGGATAAACAATCAAAAGATTGAGTCACAATCGAGGAAGAGGCGATTTGATCCAGAAAATTAACTTTTGAAATGGGCCCGAACAAAGCACAAATCTGGTTCCCAAATGCTTTGAAATCTCAAAAAACAATCGAAGCCATTCATTCCTCAACCCAGGCTGGCGGCCGATGCAAAGTTGAACAAAATGAATGCACTCGATTACCAAATCAGGCTGCGATCTGGGGAGGAAAAAAAAAAGAAGCACTGTGAAGACTTTTCGGATGCAGTGTACATGGGACAGAATTTGACGTCATCATTTTGCTGTGGCAGGGAGGGAGGAAGAGCGGCTTGTTCAACTCGACGACAGCCTCCCTGCCCGCCTTTTGCTCGCTAAGCATCAACACCGCCGACGGAAATGCGACGCAGAGGCCGAGCTGCACGCTGGGCCCCGACGCCTCCGCGGCGCCCGATTCGAGCCACTCTTCCGGTACGAAACGAAACGGCGCTTCCGCCATGTGCGTCTCGCCGGTGGTGACTTTTCAAAATGCGTCTGTCAGGCGTTTTGGCCCGGTGCTCGGCCACGCGGGACGTCCGGCAGCGCTGCGGCGACCCGTGTCTGCCCGAGGGGGTTACCGTGTCCGCAGAGATGAGGAATGCCAGCGCTGAGAAAGAGACGCCGCTCTCCCCTGAATGGAGCACACTGAGGAAAAAGTCTCAGCGACCTGTGAGTTTCCACCACTGCCATGTTCACTATCTTCACACTTGTCTCGTATGGAAACAGTTTCCTCATTGAATTGGCTTTGAGATTCAAGATTTGGAGTGAAAACATAGTGGTCCCCAACCACCGGTCCGCGGACCGGTACCAGGCCAGGCAGATGCTTAGTCTGTCTCGGGCCGGACAGAGACAGACCTGCGAGCTGCGCGCAAATTGACTCCATCGGACGTGGCGGAAATGGGCGCGACTCAAGCCAATCGGAGTTCCTCTCTTAACTTTGGTTTGCCAGTGGGAATGAACAGACTCAGCCAAGAACTGAAAGAACAAGCAGTCAACAGGAAGTAAGAGTAACATATTGAGCAAACCTAAGGCCAGCCAAACGCGCAGCCATGACTTGCGAAGGTGAAGCTATTTGGACAAGAGAGGTTCCTCCTCTCGCGACGTGGACGAGGAAGCTGTTGTGCGTGCCATGTCGTCCAAAACAAGGCGATGCTGCGAGTGAACCTGTTGGAGCATTTGAACAAGTAGCACCCGAGGGATCAAGTGGAAAGCATGAGAAATGCGAGCAGAGTTTGCACAGCCTGCCCACGTCATTCATTAGCTGTTTCGGCGCTAATAACTAGCCATCCGGCTAATGGCAATCATGCTAACGCCGCAATATCATTCCTCATTGGTCGATTTCTTAGTAGTTCACTGTGTTATTTTCTTTTATTCAATGCCCTGTAGCTTGTCAACGTGTAAATTATGAGGAGATTACTCCAGTTTTCTGGTTTCAAGTATGAAATTCTTCATGACTCACTATCCTCTCTCTTAGGACCTGAATGGAACTCTGAAGAGCTTGCTGTCCGAATGGTTCTCTGTAGGTCTGCTCCGACTAGAGCGGATCACCTGGCAGTCACCCTGTGAGATCCTCCAAAAGATCAGCCAGTAAGGCACCAAATGTTCATTCATTCATTCATTTTCCGAACCGCTTGATCCTCACCAGGGTCGCGGAGGCACCAAATGTGATTCTTCAAAATGTTATTTTCCCACTCTTTTATAAACAAATGTTTCAACCTGAATCAAGCAGAATAGCTTGGAAAATGAAAAATGTAATTACAAATCCTCTGTCAGGTATGAAGCGGTGCACCCTGTTAGGAACTGGGCTGATCTAAAACGCAGAGTGGGGCCATACCGTCGTTGCTATGCCTTCACCCATGCTGCCATGCCCGGGGAGCCTCTGGTCGTGCTGCATGTTGCCCTCACAGAAGAAATCTCAGATAACATACAGGTTAGAAGGGACTGTTTAGGAGAATGTCGACCAACACCTTATTCTCGGGGCAGAGGAGGGAATCTACACACTCAACCTGAACGAACTTCACGAAGATACACTAGAAAAGGTTGCCCTGCTCGATCAGATATCCTGCATATTTTGTGGGGGAATTGACATTTTAGATTTTAACAGAAGACAGTGCTTGGGGGATTGAGACAATTTGCGATCTCATTTCCCACATTAAAAAAAAATGTTGCCAATCCATGCCGCAACATGCTGACACAAAAAGCACTACTTTAGATCAACGAGCCTCTCCTAGCTCTGGATTCCAACAACTCATCAATATTATTATGACTGAAGATACACTAGAAAAGGTTGTCCTGCTCGATCAGATATCCTGCATATTTTGGGGGGGAACTGACATTTTTTTTTTTTTAGATTTTTTAACAGAAGACAGTGCTTGGGGGATTGAGGCAATTTGCGATCTCATTTCCCACATGAAAAAAAATGTTGCCAATCGATGCCGCAACATGCTGACACAAAAAGCACTACTTTAGATCAACGAGCCTCTCCTAGCTCTGGATTCCAACAACTCATCAATATTATTATGACTCGATCTTAGTGCTGCCTTTGACACCATCCATCACAACATAGCGGTACAAGTCGAACGCCTCCGAAGCTGTGTTGTTATTTCAGGCTCAGGTCTTTCCTGGTTTAGTTCCTTCTTCTTAGAGAGGATGCACCGTTGTGTAATTTATGATCATACAACTTCTGAGTCGTGGAATGCTACGTGTGGAGTCCCACAGGGATCGGTACTTGGCCCTCTCTTGTTCGGCATCTGCGTGCTTCTGCTCGGTGACATCATACGCCGTCCCGCGGGTGAAGGTCTGGGGATGTCCTGAATACTTGTCAACTGGGGGCACGTGAAGCCCTTTGAGACCGTTTGTGCTGAAGGGCCATCGAAATAAATGTGACTTGGCTTGTCTGAATGAAACGCCGAAACTCACTTCAACAGAGTGCTTTGGCACCAAGATGCCACAAGAATTTACGACCATTCATCGGAAAAAAATGGGACTTTTTCCTCCCGTAATATGATCATTTTAATCTAAAAAATGCATAACTTTTGTCTCAAAAGATACAACTTGGTACTCTGGTATTACCACTTTAAACATGAAAATGTTGCTTTTAATCTCAAAAGTATACTTTCATGACTTTAAGATCAAAATATTACTCTTTGTGAAAATATAATATTTTCGTTATGGATTTGATAAAAAATTATGAATATGTATGCAGACACAGTGTGGATGATATCTACCTATCTATCTATCCATTTGTCTACCCCCCCTCCACACACACACAAACACACACACACACACACACACACACACACACACACACACACACACACACACACACACACACACACTTTTTGCCCGTGTTCGACTTTTGCGGTCCTGTCCTCTGCCCCACAGCTGCTCCCCCAGCGGTGCACGTGGCTGTATGTGATGAACAACGTGCTGATGTCCGTGTCAGGTAAAAGCGTCACACAAACACGCCACAAAGTATCCCACGTTCGCTCTCACCGAAAGTCTCCCGATCCCACGTCAGGAAAATCGTCACAGCTTTATTCCCACAGTCTGCCGGCCTTGTTCGAGCAGAAGGGACATTTGGCCAAAAAACGTGGCAGTCTGTCGCTGGGCACGAGCCGTTTCACGGAAAAGATCGGCACGAGGTAGGCCTTCTTGATTTTATAGCCCTTCCAGCTTGTTGGTGGACATTTTTAGCCACGGAGGTATTCTGTTTATTCATTATTATTATATATATATTTTTTATGACTCTCCAATAGCCATTCATTGTTCTTTTTCAACAGTTCAAATTGCAGTTAATTCGTAAAATAACATCCAAAATGATGTTTCGCTATTGCTGAGATTTTTCAAATGTAAAATATGTGCCTTGGCGCAAACAAGGTTTGGAGTCACGGTTATAGCAGGCCCGAGACAAACCAAGAGATGGGCAGGTACCGATACCAAGTATCGGTATCGGACCAATGCCTGACTTATTTCAAGGTATCGGGTACTCAAGTGTCTTCATAGAGCACTTTAAAACAACAACCGCTGTATACCAAGTGTGGTACAAAAATAATTCATACAACAATCAACAAATTAATAAAAAAGACAGTTGGAAACACAAAAACAGTCAAACTAAAAATCAAGTCCAGAGGCGAGCAGCAGTATTTTGGACCAACTGGAGATGCATAATGGAGATTTTGTCTGACTCCAAAGTCAAGTGCGTGCAGAGGCTAGCTGCCGATAGTGAAGGCACAAAAAAAAAAGAAATTCTGACATTAAGTCCTCCTCGCCGTGACTTGGCCCGACACTGAGGCCGTTTGACACACGGCTGAATAATAATCTACGTAACAATGATCCGTCATTGTGTTCACTGAAATGTTGTCAGACAAAATACTTGTGGTATCAATACTTGAGTCCTCAAGAGTGAATAGTCCTACTGGCGTCAGTCTGCAAAAAAAGTGGTATCGAAGATCCCGAGTTGGACACTCGGCGACATCATTGTTTTCATGTCCGTCTGAGGGATTTGCATCTGATGTCTCCTCAGAAAATTTGCCTTATCCATGAAGATCCCCGACACGAAAGGCTGCAGGAGATGTAGCGTCGGTAAGGCCGTGCGTGTTTTGCAGTCTGTCGCGCGTCCAATCTGCCCTCACTCGACTCGTCGCTTTGTCTTGCAGCTCGCAACCCGTACACAGACAGTACATTTTTATGCGGAGCGGTTCCGTCCGGCCTTGTTCTGCTCTTGTGGTACGAGCCCCTGCAGAAGTTCATGCATCTCAAGGTTTGTAGCCCGTTGCCTTCAGGGCTGGGGGGGCGCCGACCGAGCCTTTCGGGATTTCACGTTCTCCGTTACGCTCCAAGCACCTGGCGGCCAAGCTGCCCGACTCCCTGGCCGTATTTGAGATGCTGGTGTTGGTGAGCGACGAGTTCCCCCAGTTGTGCGTCGGGGTGAGGGACTGCGCCGATGGCAAGCTCAAGTTTGATATCATCGAGCTGAATGGCACGCCCATTTCAGAGCCAGGTATGGATCGCCGTTTGCCCCCTTCAAAAAGTGCTTCTTTCAAGGGTCTCTCGGAAGCGAACGGGGCTGTCGGGTCACAAAGTTGGAGGGAGGGATAGCAGAACATCCCCTTCCACCATTCGGCATTTCAAAAATATGTGTGCGTGTGTATCATACATAGTATTTTAATTTTAAAAAGATGATTTGTCTAAAAAGATCTAAAAAAATTCATCATCTTTTCGTATTCTGACTTTTTTTTAATATGACGTATTGAAAAGTTACTTCGAGAGAAGAAAAAGTTTATTTTTGATTCCAAAAGAGTGATGTATTTTTTTTAGAATGCGGTGATAATATTTCCAGAATTAAACATTTTGATTAGATTGTTCAAAATATGAAAATATGACTCTCCCTTGAAAATATCTTTTGTCAAAAACGTTCTGCTTTATATCTTGCAGTATAGCCTTTTTTTTTATCTCAAACATGAACACTATAAAACATGACCAAAAACAAATCTGGCAGCTTTTAAATCCTCCAAAATATAGTCCGGTACTTTGTACCTCAACAATGCACAACTGCATTCTCGTTGCAGTACAACTTAAATCGGGACAATCTGCGATATCTCGCAAAGTGTGGCAAATCCCCCCCAAACTCATTTGGACTGTTTCTTTGCAGAAAACGGAGCTGCCGAGGCCGTCCAGGTCACCCAGTTGGACCGAGACACCGTTCTCATTGCGTTCGAAAGTCAGCTGGCTCCATTTTGACATTGAGCTCTCAATTTGTCAGCCATGATTGTAATTTGCAAAATTTGACTTTTGACTCGACAGAAACAGTCAAGATCGTTAACCTCCAGGGCCTTCCGTCCAAGGAGCTAGCTGCTGAAATGCTCTTTGACTTCCCCATTGAAACGCTCGGTAAAGAAAACAATCATTTCAAAGAGGCGCCTTTTTGTCCTTGTTTTCTCGCAATTGATTTGATTTCCGTGTGTTGCAGTTTGCTTGCAGGACAGCGTGCTCGCTTTCTGGAAGCACGGACTGAAGGGAAGGAGCTTTCACTCCAATGAGGTGATGGAGGTTCAAGATGTTTTGTCGCACATTTGCGGCGTCGGTGCATAAATCGCTCACCGCATGACTCGTACTTGGCGCTCGTTTTGCAGGTAACGCAAGAAATTACAGACGAGAGTCGAGTATTCAGAGTTTTGGGAACCAACCGGTATGTGAGCCTTTCCTTTGTCCGAGAAGGAAACCATGATTGTAATTTTATGAGAATAAAATGGCATAATTTTACAAAAACGAAGGAGCTTATTTTTGACATGAGTGCCATCTAAAAAAAAAAAAAAAAAAAAAAAAAATCAGACTTTTTACACACACACTATGCGTCTTGTGTACACGTATACTCGAACTTGAACTCGCACCAACGAGTCTCATTCGCTATTCATATTGACATTGTCCACCAAATGACCAAATCAACTCGATAAGGTTTACTCGGTGCACTTTTGCCCAAAAATACAAAAGGAAAAATCCAATTTGAACAAAAAAATGAATAAAGTTCATTTTCATCATGCTTTATCTTGATCAAATGTTCATTCAAACGTATTGGGAGTGTCACCTACACCGATGCTCTGAAGCAGCATATCAAAACACGGAAAAGTTTTCCTATTTCGATAAAAATAACTGAGCTTAGTCTCCAGGATCCCGCGCCACACCGTGGCCAGTGGTACAACAAAGGTTGTTTTTCCTCTTTGGTCCCCTTAAAATTCCTTCTACATTGCTACTAGCCTCATCCTAGCTAGCGCAAAGCTAGCTTAACTCATTTTTGACGCGGGCCACTTTGGAGTTACATCGTCCTTTAGAGGCGGGGCGGGCCTTTGTGAAAGTGAAACCACAAAAATGTTGAATTGTCACATCGCATGATTACTTGAACATAACAAATGAGTGGTTTACTAGTTCTCAGACACTGAGACATCAAATCGAGTCGCCCGCAATTGGCGCACGAAATAAGCAGAGTCCGTAACCAGATTGAAGTTTAATCTTGACTTGAAATCATCGTCGTCAAGATACCCAGCATTGTCTTTTTCCCTTGGCTCTAGGGACATCATTCTTCAGAGCACACCGACCAACGAGCCCTCGGCACTGAGCAACGTCTACATTCTGACAGGCCACGAAAGCAGCTATTGAAACTTGCCTGCAGCGAGGATAAAATGAGCATCCGGAACGTATGGACTGCATTGCAAATGTGCAGATGCGTTGTACTTGAGAGAAGTTACTGTCTCGCCAGTTGATTTTGTGCTAAGCTTCTGAAGGCTTCGATATCTATTTTAACCTGAATGTACTGCCCGTAGGCCGGTTGGCACAACTGGAGCCACGTCCTTTTCATGCTGTACGCACTCTGCGGTCCCGCGAGACAATGTCACCGCGACTGCGCGAGACTGAATCAAGCCAAGTACTTTACATGTTGTTCCGACGCCTGTGCTTTATTGAAATATGAATAAGTACGGTTGTCATTTTATGAAAAAAGGAGAGACTAGTGCTCACTGTAAATAGTGGGAGGTATTTATTGTAGTTTACTTATCTAAACATGGGCAACTCGCACCTGAGAGACTCCGATTAAGTCGTAACGTACGTTCCACTACACTGAAAGTGTTTTTCTATCATATTTATATTATTTATGGAACACGCACTGTACAGGTAAACGCTCACTTGTGCCTGAAATACTTGAAGATAATTTGCATGCAACCATGTTTTGAAGTTCATATAACATTTTTACACTATGCTTGTAATGTGTAGTGTTTTTTTTTTCATAACATAAAATATTCATGTTTCACTGTCACTCATATCCTTGACAGAGGTTATGTCACGTTGATGGTTGATGCTGGACCTATTATGAAATATCGTACAACGTATCACAAATGAAATAAACATAATGATTCTATTTCTACAGAAGCAAAAACAAAAGTGTGTTTTGTCTTGAACATGTTTGACATGATTTAAAGGACCCACAACCCCGCCTGCCCAACCCCCAAAAAACAGATAAGATGGCTGTGACGTGCTTCTTTTTCTATTTTGCTTGTCCTCTGAGTCGTTAGTCAGCTGGAGCCAAACCTCGCAGATAACCATTCACACCTATGGACAATTTTGAGCACGGCTATCACACTCAAGGCCCGGGGGCCAGACCAGGCCTACCATGTCATCTTACGTGCCCTCGCGAAACAAAATCATGTGTGTCAACTTGCATGATCCTTGCTAAAATCTGTACCGAAATGTCAAATTGTCACGTAATAAATAACGTTGAGATTCTGCAATAATTGTTACCCTACTCATTTGAACAAACTACCATCGTTGACTGATTTCAAAACTAGTAATCCATTAATTTGTCCCGTACAAGTAATAACGCGACGAGACGATGAAACGTTTTTGTTGTTTCACTGTCATATTGGCCCTCTGAAGGAAGGCGTAAGTCCAAAGTGGCCCGCGACAAAAATATTTTGACTCCCCTGATTCAGTGTCCTTCCATCCATCCATTTTCTGATCCACTTTATCCTCACAAGCGTGAGGCATGCTGGAGCCTATCCTAGCTGTCTCTGGGCAATAGGCCGGGGAAACACTTAACAGTTTGCCAGCCAATCGCAAGAGTACCCGGAGAAAACTCACGCAGACACGGGTAGAAAATGCAAACTGAGTGAGGCCAGAGCCGGGATCGAACCCACGACCTCTGCACTGTGAGGTCGACGCGTTAACAACTGGAAACCCCGGCAGCCTGATTCCGAGTCATGAATGCCTATTTTTTGGTGGAATTCACACCCTGCACGAAAACTGCCCATTTTTCAATGCAACGCATTTGAGTCATATTTTAAATCGTGAGTCATAATAAGCACAGTGTGAGTCGAGAAATAAAATGAATTCAGACATGATTGATCGACCTTGATAAAAAACCGAGACGTCACCGACGCGTCGTGGTTTTAATGCTAGAAATTGTCCCTTTTGTGACCAGTAGGGGGCCGCAACGTGGCTTTGTGGCGTTGAATCGCACACACAGAGGAAGTGGAAGACGCGGCCTTGGAGAGTCGCTCGAAGCGCCATTTCACTCCTCATTCATTGGCGTCGATTCCTATTTTTCTTGCACAGTGGTAAGTCAGACTTTTCACATGAAATATACCGTTTAAAACTCGCCGCTAGTGGAGATTTCATAGTATCGCGTCCTTACCGAGCCTTGCTGGCTTTGGCGCGATCGGCGTAATGTTTACTAGCTGACGCATTGAGCCCGCCTTCATTTAGCAAACGTGCGCACGCCATCCCCTCGGTGATCGACAATTTCGTTTTCATCGGCTCGGTGGACGCTAACGTCACGTTAATAAATGTAATGTCACTTTGGACGCGATATCTCGGCGCCAAAGAATTGAATTTATGTGCAAGCGAGCCTCGGGCTTGTTAGCGTCGTGTAGCACGCGTCGGGAAATGCCTTTCGCGAGCCACTACGTCATTGCATCGTAACCGACTTTGACTTGTTTGATTGCGTAGAGCGACTCTCTGCAGGTCGGCTTTCATTTCACACGTTGGATTTGAACGGCGGGGCAGGATCGTAGTGGACTGGTGAGCGCGTCTGCCTCGCAGTTCAAGGTTGGGAGCTGCAATTAGGGCTGCGGCCTTCCTGTGTGGCTTTTGCAAGTTCTCCCCGTGTGGGTGCGTTTAACCAGGCGCGCCCCCCCCCCCAAAAAAAACATTCATATTGGGTTCAGTGGGTACCATAAATTGCCCCCTCAATTGGAATTTGAGTGATGTATTCGTCAAAATGTGCTCTGTGATTTGCTGGTGACTAGGTCTACACGCATCAATTGCACTATACAGTGGAGCGGGCCACGACTAGCGAAAATAAACAAATCTTTGACGCCAATTAAAATGCAACAGGGCAACGACATTTGCAGGGGGGGGGGGTAATGCTTGATGAATTGTTTCTACATATATTGTTTCATTAGATTTATTAGGGAAACCTGATTTGCATAAGGGGGAAAAAATTCTGAATCAGTGCAAAATAATCAAAAAGTTGACTTGCATCTCGGAAATAATCAAATTCACCCATATTTTGAACTACAGAAGTCTCTAAAATTGTGGATGTATGTTAGTATGTATACAAATGTTTGTGTTGTGTGTGTATGTGTATGTGGTGGTAGTATTAGTGACAAACTTGAATGAATAACGGCTTCTTCGACTTCCAGGGTCCACAGAGCGCCTGTAGTCATGGTGAAAATCTTTATCGGCAATTTGGCCTGCAACACCAGCGTCGAGGAGCTGCGGGGCCTCTTTGAGAAGTACGGCAAGGTCACAGAATGCGACATAGTCAAGAACTTTGGCTTTGTGCACATGAGCCTCCTGTCCGAGGCCGAGGAGGCCATCCAGAACCTCAACCAACACCAGCTGAACGGCTGGCGCATGAACGTGGAGCTGAGCAAGGGCAGGCCCAAGTCGAGCACCAAGCTGCATGTGGGCAACCTCGGCGAAGGGGTCACGGCGGACATTTTGCAGGCTAAATTTGAAGAGTTTGGCTCGGTTGTGGAATGTGACGTAGTGAAGGACTATGCCTTTGTTCACATGGAGCGAATGGAGGATGCCATGGATGCCATTAATAAGATGGACAACACTGCCTTCAAAGGTGACGTCTCGGTTCGGTGCTCTATGCTGTCCATAGATTTGGATTGTGCTCTCGTGACACCCCCACGCCCCACCCCCCACGCCCCAAAATCCCTGAGCTGATACTTTCCCCAGCCAGCGTGCGTGCAAGCCAGCGAGCGTAACTAACCTTTCGGGTGGACCTAAAATGTTTTCACGTGACTAAAACCGCGAAATAGCATCGGGACTCGATTCCTGCATAAAGTACCAAAACTGAAACAATCGCACGGTGAATGCGTCACTGACCGCAGAAATTCTTTGTATTTGTATCTACCCCATGATATGTCGCCGTAACGGGTGAAAATCCGCTCAATCCCTCCAAAATATTGTTGAATATCAAATGGTGTCACAAGGCTTCGGGATCAGATTGAGTAAAGGAGGAGCCTCATGATCCGTTAACGAGACCGCGGTATTCAAGCTATCACATGTACAAGACGGGGGGCTATTATGATGGAGGCTAAAGTGCTTAAAAAGCTCAGAAGCGCCACCGGTACGATATGAGTACGAGTACGGCCCGACTGGTTCACCGAGGCAAAACCACTCTTCTGCTAGCTCTTGCTCGGTGATTGCTTGTTTTTTCAAGTCGGTGAGAGCCTTCGTGTTTGGAAGGCTTCCGGTCTCATGCGTGTCTTCTCTCTCCTTACAAGGCAAACTGATGAGCGTACAACTGTCCACCAGTCGGCTGCGCACGGCCCCGGGAATGGGAGATCATACCGGCTGCTTTGTCTGCGGGAAACATGGTCACTGGTCGAAAGACTGTCCAGTCGATCGCAACAATAGCCACGGTGACGACATGAGAGGTTTCGGCGGCCGCGGCCCCCCACGCGGTCCCCCAGGTTTTGGCAGGGGCGGCTACGGAATGGCCGGCGCACCCCCTAATTTCATGGCTGGCGCTGCGTTTAATCGGGCTAGTTATGGCGGCGGAATGCCGCCGCCGCCGCCCCCCCCTCCTCGGAGGCCTGGCTCTGAGGTGGGGGATCGGTATGGTGAGAGGTCTTCAGTTTACGACCGAGATCGGGTGCACACTAGTGTTGACTACTATGAGAAGTACAGACCTCGCCCTTACGGCTCGAGTTATTTCGAGGAGCGCCGCATGTCCTATCTGCCCCCTCCCCCTCCGCCCCCACCCCCTTCTGCCCTCTCAAAGTTCTCGGGCATGGACCCGTACGAGCGGCATCCGCCGCCACCCGCACCGGCCACCCCTTCCGCTGCCGCTTACTATGCGAGAGAGCACAACCCAATCGGCCGGGCACCCGTCACACCGGCAGGCTACACGTATGAGCGCAAGCGGCTATCGCCCGTCCCCGCCGCCAGGGGCGGCTACATGCCACGCTACGCGCCGTACTAAAAGCACACGGTAAGGCTCGGATATTTGTCATGGACACCATCAATGAAAGCCACAACCAACAAATGCCTATTTTCTGTTTTAGGTCTTGGACTGAGCATCATTTTGTCAAGATTCCAGACTACGTGGTGCCACGTTCAGCTTTTTTTTTTTTTTCTTTCCCCCTCTCCATAATGTCACATTTATTTCTCAGTTTTGATTTTTTTTGTTTGTTTTAATATGTACATTGGTTGCTTGTTTTGCAAGATTTTCAGCTCGGATTTTAGATTTTTTTTTTTTTTTTTGTAAACCTTTTCACTTGTTCACACGTCAATGTGGGATTTTTTCTGGCATCACTTGTCATTTAAAAAGTTGGCTTCTATCCGACACGTTTGTATGTGAATGCGGCGGAAGAGCCCAAAATTTAATGGAGACATTTATTTCCTGTATCACTGAGTTTGTTTGCTTACTAAAAGCAAGTACGGATGTTCAACTCATCTGCTCATGCTTTATTACGCGTTTATCCCAAATTGTTTTCAGTGAAGTCATTTGCTTCCTGTGTCATAAAGTTCCTGTTTTTGCTTCAATTACTGTTCATGCTACTCTTATTAGCATTCATGTTGGATCGAAAAGCCACGCTAAAACTATCCCACTAAGTTTAAGTTTCTCGAATAGCAGTGAAGACAAATTATGCTTAAAAAAAACATTCCAACCTCCCGTTTATGACTACACAGTGTGTGTGAAATTAAAACCTTTTTATATCACTTTTTTTGCCTTTCTGAAGTGACAGTTCTTTGAAATAAAGTGTCAGAGTGATGGCAAGGCATGGAATGTCATTCCCCTGGCTTTCTGGTTTTGTACACAAAATTCACTTTTTATTTTTTCTTTTAAGGGGGGTCTCTTTTTGTAAATCAGCAAGAATCCTTGGGGTTAGTGACTGGGGGCTTGGACTTGATGTCAAAAGGCACCATTGTTCTGCCCTTTTTTTGCATCGAGGTACAGGTGAATGTTTTTCATACTAGCTGTAATAGCTGTAATATCAGCATATATTTTTTAAAAGTAAAATAAAAGACAAGTCATTTTGGCAAGTACTTTTGCTTTTTATTTTTCACCCCCCCCCCCCCCCCACAAATGTATACTACTTTCTATCTTGAGGATTTCATCTTGTGATTTTAGTCACATAGATGTTGAGAATGTTGAGTTTCTGCATCACAACAGTGGTCAGTGTCAAGTTGGTATGACAACACAAACTAATAGCTTCTCTTCATGTGGGGCTTACCTGTATCGTAAACATTTATATTCAGATCATGAAGTGTTGGTACCTAACCTCTTAATTACCATGTTAATGAAAGGCGTTGTGCACTTTTTAGAACGATGCGTGATGATGCGTACTCCGTTTACAAGGCAGAGTTGCCACATCCAACAAGGCGGACGCACTGACGGATCGTAGCTCAACGAGGCGTCAGAACGTCATGTTACGGTCCTAAGATTAACATCCGCTCTGTCCACTACATGAGTACAAGTTTAATATACGTTCAAATAAATATTTGGACTTGGGACAGTGCCGAAAATATGCGGAGGGTTACCCTTCACAAAGCCGGAAGTTATTTCTAAACTTGGTCGGTCTTGTGCAGAAAATATGCGGAGAGTTACCAGGACACCAGGCCGCAAGTTGCATGATTAGCCTTGGTACCAGCCAGTTAATTCCCTCAAACAAAAGCGTGTTGGCCAGTTAAGATAAGATATCCTTTATCTGTCCCACACTGGGGAAATTTACAGTCTACAGCAGCAAGATTGTGGGAAGAAAGAAGAAAAACAAAGTGTTGCAAATGTATACTACTTTCTATCTTGAGGATTTCATCTTGTGATTTTAGTCACATAGATGTTGAGAATGTTGAGTTTCTGCATCACAACAGTGGTCAGTGTCAAGTTGGTATGACAACACAAACTAATAGCTTCTCTTCATGTGGGGCTTACCTGTATCGTAAACATTTATATTCAGATCATGAAGTGTTGGTACCTAACCTCTTAATTACCATGTTAATGAAAGGCGTTGTGCACTTTTTAGAACGATGCGTGATGATGCGTACTCCGTTTACAAGGCAGAGTTGCCACATCCAACAAGGCGGACGCACTGACGGATCGTAGCTCAACGAGGCGTCAGAACGTCATGTTACGGTCCTAAGATTAACATCCGCTCTGTCCACTACATGAGTACAAGTTTAATATACGTTCAAATAAATATTTGGACTTGGGACAGTGCCGAAAATATGCGGAGGGTTACCCTTCACAAAGCCGGAAGTTATTTCTAAACTTGGTCGGTCTTGTGCAGAAAATATGCGGAGAGTTACCAGGACACCAGGCCGCAAGTTGCATGATTAGCCTTGGTACCAGCCAGTTAATTCCCTCAAACAAAAGCGTGTTGGCCAGTTAAGATAAGATATCCTTTATCTGTCCCACACTGGGGAAATTTACAGTCTACAGCAGCAAGATTGTGGGAAGAAAGAAGAAAAACAAAGTGTTTGCATTCACAAAATAAATGTTAAATGTGGATAGTGTGATAAAAGGTCGACATGCTGTATTTTCTCCACTTTAACTCATACAGTTGGTGGCGCTAATGCAACATCAAATTGATTTTTAATCCCGCCAGCGAACACCACAGAAGGAGAGCGGTCACGAGCCCAAAGTACTTTCAGCCCAACCCCCAATGTTAGCTTTAGCTTTAGCGTCCGTCGCCATTTTCCAGTGTGACGATCGTGAACGCAGACTCATCTTCCGAAGGTAGGCCGTCGAAGCACAATCGAAGAAAAAAAAGATCAACTCAAATTGGGGGGTTAAAACATTGGAGATTGAATAATAAGATTGAATAATAATTTCCTCCGGGTTCTAGTCCATTATTTAACCGCCCCGGTGACGTGATTACGGCTTGATTGAGGGATCTTAACGTTCCTTAGCGCGTGCGAAACATTACATGGGTTCGCAAATATTGAATTGCCTTTGAAATGCTCAAATGTTGTTTCATGTTACCGATTTCATATTTTTACATCGATACAATCTTGAATCGTGATTGAATCGCATTTTTCCCCTTTACGTCGCCAAAAGGTAGGCCACGACTTGCTCGTACCGCTGCTAAGGCGGCTACGGTGAAAGCTAACGCGTCTGTACAAGGCCAGCTATGGCGGCGTTTTTAGTTTTTCGTGTTATCGGTTTGTACGGTTAGATGATGTGGATTTCATGGATCTAATTCAAGTGAGGGTTCTCGGGACGCCAGCGTCATTTCGCTAAGCTGTTGTAGTATGCGCATGAGGTTCGTCCATGTTGCGCAGACATCCATATTGTTTGCGCGACGCTAAACACAAAAGAACTACTACCCGTGCCCACACACTCGCTCGTTGCCTTGCAGATATGTTTTCAGCTTGTGTGTGGGGAGGTGAAACCGTTAAAGTATACCTCTGTAAATGTATGTGTATGTTAAAAAAACGTTAAAGTATATCTGTGTAAATGTATGTGCATATAAAAAATGTGTATATGTAGCCTATTTAGCGGTTGGGTCAGTTATGTTCCCTCCGCGATGAACAGAATCCATTATACTGCAATTATGGAGTTCGGTCTGATCATTTTAAATGTCCCCCACCCCCTTTTCAGGAGTGAAGTGTAAACGGTCACAATGGTGAAAATATTCGTGGGGAACCTTTCGCCCGAGACCACATCAGACGAACTGAGGTCACTCTTCTCTCAGTACGGCAAGATTGCCGAGTGTTCCATTCTGAAGAGTTTCGGCTTCGTGCACATGGACAGCAAGGCGGAGGCGGAGGAGGCCATCCGCAACCTCCACCAGTATCAGCTGAACGGCCAGGCCATGAACGTGGAGCTGAGCCGTGGCAAGACAAGAGGCTCCACCAAGCTCCATGTGGGAAACATCGCATGCACCAACCAAGAGCTGAGGGCCAAGTTTGAAGAGTACGGCGTGGTGGTGGAGTGTGACATAGTTAAAAACTATGCCTTTGTTCACATGGAACGCATGGAGGATGCCATGGAGGCCATTAATCAGTTAGACAACACGGCTTTCAAAGGTGACCTCCTGGGCTGGGCTTTTATTGGGGAATGTCTTATCTGATTTAACTGTTTTGTTGTTTAAAAAAAAAAAAAAAGGTAAGTCTTGAATATACAACAGGTGAGTGAAACGTCGAACATCAACAGCATAGTAGGACTGGGCGATTAATTGGTCGGTGTTGTGTAGTTTGCAACTTTCCCGGCCCCTGTGGTGACAATAAAAAACAAACAAAAAATATGAATTTGATTCCTGCTAAGAAACAGAACATAACCATCTCCACTTTGTATGACAAAAGCTTGGTGGAAGGTATTCATTTGTTCTTGCATGATGTAAAATTATTGAACATTGTAAAATTAATTCCCGTCGAAGGCCATGTTTACTATACATGGGAAAACAAATCTATTTTGGCTAAAGCTGATGCAAGTTAGCTAAAAAAAACTTGTTTCGCAAATCCCAAAGGGGGAAAAAATGCAATTTTTGTTTGTTTTTTCAAGCAGTGAAGAAAAGCTTACAATTGGATTCTTTTAATGGTGGGGAAATTGGACGTTTTATTTTCTGGCCGTATCGCCCAGCCCTACTGAAAAGCTACTGTTCTAAAGCTGGTATCCGTAATGTTGCCTTGTCTGTCCGGTACCACCTATACTGTACTGGCCATCGGTGGCTGAAGGCTGAATATAAATTTGTCTTTTCTTGACTATTGAGCTCCGCACACTGGAATGAGCATGACGGGTCGTGTTGCTTTTCGTGTTGGTGCGCGGGCCCCCGAATAAATCAAAACGGTGAGGGCAAGATGAATTTTGCGCGAATGTTTAGCTGCATCGGAGCACCACAGAACAGTAACCCGACACGGGGTTGTGCGACTAGTTGTCAAGAGTTGCCAACTATCAGCAACTAGTTATGCTCTGTTTTGTAATTTGAGCTGCAGGCGAACAGCGTCGCGATATCAAAGGAACGGTCAATCGGAAAATGTTTTAATTTGAATTAAAAAAAAATATATAAACACATTTCTACCAAGAGAGATCAACCTGTAGCAATACAGCATATGAAGTAGGTTTTTACAATTTTATATACATATCTATATCTCATGGAATGTAATTCATATATGCCTTTTGGCTGGAAAGCGAAGTGCAGAGAGTCTTTTGCCAAAATGGAAGGGCACGGGAACCTCTCAAAAGTCCACACTGCTCAATTATCGCCCTTTTCCTCTGTTTCTATCATTGTAACATAGCTACAGCGGGCAGAGCCTTTTTCCGAGACAGTCGCGACGTGTTTGTGGTTCAGTCGCAATTTAGTCGCGCTCCTTAAAAACATTGAATGACGTGAAGGTGGTGTTGTAATTTTTTTTATTGCGGCGAGTTGGTGAGCATGCAATGGTCAGTCCCCTGGTATTCGAGGGTGCACCCTCGACTAATTTGTTCACATAGTGGCGTCACGCGGTATGCGGCGGGCCCGTGTTTGGAAAGTTACGGATTTCAGCTTTAATGTTGTGTTGCTGTGTTGTGATGTTCAAATCTCGTGGTTTTTTTTTTTTCCCCGAGCATAATTTGGGAGTCGCCAAGCGGGATGTACACTTTTATTTTTTTCCATAATGATTGCAAACAAGTCCTTATTGAGTTTTTCTTTTCCAAGGCAAACTGATGAGCGTGAAGCTTTCGACTAGCCGCCTCCGTACTGCGCCGGGAATGGGAGACCGATCGGGTTGTTATCGTTGCGGGCAGGAAGGCCACTGGTCCAAAGAATGCCCGCTAGATCAAAACGGCTACCACAGAAACGGCTCAGAGCCAAACTCTGATGGATTCGATGCTTCGAGGTTTGACGGGCGTGCTCAGAACCGGGCTTATCAAGCGGGCTTCAGCGGCGCGGAAGTGGAATATGGCGCCGGCTACGCTCCTGTGCCTGGCGTTTCCCGTGGTGCCGGTCACAGCGGGAATGCGGCGCCGTTCAGACCCGGTCCGGGCTTCGAGAATGCAGCGAGATTCGGGCCGCATCCAGGTTACGGCGTGTCCGGCACCGGGGCCGCATACCAGACCGACGGCTCGTACTATGGCGCGGTACCTGGCTACCCGATGCGGCGGTCGCCTTACGAGGAGCGAGATCCGTACGGAGTTGTGGACTACTACGGGAAGTACAGGGCCAATATGTACGGCGCCGGTTATTTCGAGGAACAACGCGCCGCCGTGCCCACGCCTGCTGCAACAGCGGCCACTTCAACCACGCCTGTTCGTGCGCCGTCGTCTAGCGTCGACGCATATCAGGTCCCTCAGGTCCCTGCTACACCGGTTGCCCCGTTCGTGCAACGGGACCGGAGTCCGATTCGGAGAACCCCTACTGAGGGTGAAGGATACACGTATCCTCCGGGTTCGCAGATCCCCACGGTGGCCACTACTGCCAATAAGTACTACCTCTAACTATCCGCGGGATCCCGGCGACATTTGTCTCACGCAGCCAACATGACAGCTGTTCGTGGGTTAGCTTAGCCGTTCAGCATGCGGCCACTAGTATTATCGAATGAGATCTAGTTGCTCATGTGTCAAGACAAAAAAAAAAAAAGAAAAAAATCAAATTAATCAGTGTCCAACTTTGTAAGGCAGAAAGTCTGTGAATACATTCACGTTCCACTCCATTTGGAAGTAGCAACATTCTTTAAAAGTTCAGTCAGTGTAATAGTGCATGTTGCAAAGATTTTGACTTTTTCTTTTTAGCCAAGTCTTTCTGAAATGTGTTTTTTGCTTTTTAGTGTAGTTCTGAGACTAACCGTATAGCTACGTAATTGAGGCAATGGTAGAACATGTAAATACTATGCTTAAATTGCCTACATTTTAGTTGAGACTTGCTAGCGCATCAAACCAGGCCTACCCATTTGTTCTAGTGGGAATGCCTCAATTTTTTTTTTTCCCATGCAGTATAATAGAAATGTCTCTTTGGGTTATAGTAGAAAAAAATTGTGATATTGCATTGCTGTTAACACCCACACTATTTTTTCCATCAAATTTTGATTCATTATATGGACCGCTTGATGTCTTTGTTGTCGCCTCCTAAATAAACAGAATTAAGTCAACTTTTGGGTGTGTTTCAATTCCATTTTGGGGCGTAGACACTAATGCTACCTGTAACCATCTTATTACGCCAGTGATCAGACCTTGATCAACCATTGGCCTTTAATTTTCTAGTCAATACATAAGCAGACGACACTAGACAAGTTAATAGGTGCTTGATTTTTACACTGTCACGTTCAACCTGAGTACTTAAAAACTGTAGTTGCGAATGCTGTGCATTCAACTTTGGCTCATGAAGTGAGTTGCAGGGTTCGTTCAAATAAGTCATTTTTCCTTGTCATAGTCTAAAATGGCACGCTTTTGGTTCTGGGAAGAAGCCCACGCGCGATTTGAAAGTTGTGCGGCTGCCACTGTCATGGGGAAAAAAAAAAAACGTAAAAATTTCAAAAGTTGTCATCCTGAAAACGATTAACCTTGTACACTTGTGATCGTGCCGAAGTGGACGAGGAGGAAGGCAAACGCTTTGACATGTCGGTTTGCTTGTGTCCTTGTGACGTCACGTGGGAGGCGATGCTTCTTTCGGCCAATAGGAGGGCGTCGTAATGGTGCGTCCGCTCGCAGCCTGCCGCGGGAGAGCTCGCGACTGTCTTTTGTGGTTTTTGAGCGGGGCGCCATTTTGATGACTCGAAAGCGGCTCGCGAAACTCACAGCGCGAGGCGACCAGCTCCTTTTCAGCACATTTCGGGCCCCCACTAATCCGCTTCTTTTTCGACAGCGAGTGGACTGGGCAAAATGGCTACGGGAGCAAACGCAACTCCATTGGGAAAGTTGCACCCCAGCATCGGCGCCAAACGTGGCTTCGACGCGGGGCCCGGCGCTGACAACGGAATGATGCCGAACCCGAGGCCTCCCGCCTCCTTTCCGCCTATACAAGGATTCCAGCCTGCGATGCCATCCCCGGCTTTTGCGCAGACGCACCAGTTTAGCGCACCGGGTGGGTTTTCGCCCCAGGCGCCTACACAGCAGCCGCTCGGCGGACAAGGTAAGGACACAGCTTCTTGCTCGTGCCGCGGCAAATGAACGTGAAGTGATTTTACCACGCTCGCGGTGGCCAGTTAGCATGGTGGCGTGGGTTCCACACAGCCTCGGATCAAAACACAAACGGAAAATAGTTTTGTTCGTCGTACTTATCGGTGCTCGTTCGCCTCAACACCAAACGAAAGTTCCGAACAGTTGGAAGGTGCGACATGTGTTCTGACACATCAAGTCAGCATCCCCATTGAAATGAATTGGAATTCCGTCCAAGCGCAAATAAGGCGCCGTCATTTTTATGTTTTTATTCAAATAAAAACTGGCCACCACGTTGTGCCAAATAAAAAAGCATAATAAAACAGAACGTCATGAATTAAAATTGTATTACGAAGAATAAATTACGTTTGGATAACTACGGCGTCCCCGAAATGGGCGTGACCTAGTGAGTGACGTTTGTTGTGTGGTCTCCACTGATGCGTTGGGCCCAGGCGTCCCCGCTGTTAAGCACTCGCGGATTTACCCTTTTTGGGGGGGGGGGGGGGGGGGGGGTAAAATCAATATTTTTTTCGATGCATTTATAATGGACGTCAGTTATAGGGGTACCCTGATCCGATATCAGCCAGAACCAACAGTATTGAATGTAACCGGTCTCAATCCCAAATCTCTGGGATTTGCGCTCATATGCAATTACAATTTGATTATTGTTAGGGTTAATTCTCAGGATCCTTCAATTTATTTACATTTATTTTATTCAAATGAAGTACATTTTCATCTCTGTAAACCAAATGTAATGAAAAAATGTCATCTTTTGTCATACCTGTTGTTGCTGACTATTGTTCATCGTCGCATCTTAGCTTCATTGAAAACTAGCCTCATCTGACTTGCCCTGCGATTGGCTTGCAACCAGTCCAGGGTCGACCCTGCCTCTCGCCCAAAGCCAGTTGGGATAGGCTCCAGCTTGTCCGTGACCCAAATGAGGATAAGCGCTATTGAAATTTGGTGACCATAGTAAGCGCAATTAAAAACAAAGCGTCAGAAAGTTATTGATTTATATTTGAAAAGAGTCCCTTGCTTTTGAAATAGATCATTGTCATCGTCAATTTCTTGCCGTCTTGCGTGTGTGAAAATAAATTGTGGATGTTGCCGGTGACAGTTTTTTCAAATCGTACATTGAGGAGCTGATTATAATTTTTGTTTTCGCCATTTTAATGTGTTGCGCTGTTTTCAGAGCGCCTGTGTGTGATTTAACTCTTGGAATCGGACCCTTGTGGGGATTAGCGAATTAGAAAAGTGATGGATGGATTATTGACTGTCTTGTGTGAATTTTTCCTGCTGCTTCATCTCTACTATGGATTTCGCTAGCCTACCCAGCTTGACCAGTCCACACCGCTTTGTTGATGCTTGCGCAGTTAAATAACATTGGGGAAAAAAATGTAACAGTGAGTCAAACCCAGTTCGGTTTCTCTTTGTAGATTTCAACCAGAAGAAACAACGAAAGAAGAGCCGGTGGAGTAGTGAGACGCCTGATCAGAAAACTGTCATACCGGGTATGCCCACTGTCATCCCCCCTGGTCTGACCCGGGACCAAGAGAGAGCCTACATAGGTAATATTTCAGAAATATTTTACGATGATCTCATGTCACATGTCGGCCGGTCCCGGACACTTGCTTTAAATGTAGAAGGTTACTTTTTACATTTGGTTTGTATCTCATATCTACACAGTGCATAAAGAGGATTTGATTTTTCTTCCATTTTTACTAAACCACCCGAAGTTAATTGTTAACTCTGGTCATCTTCTGAGTGGTGTTTTCCTGGCGCAAACCTGCATCCCATTGGGCTGCCATTAGCAAGGCGCAGTGTTTGTCGAATGATGAAACGCCACCGCTTGCTGATATCTGTCCATAAGCTGCAGGTCACACGTCACCATCTTGCCTGCCCCCCCTCCCCGTCCCTACCCAACACCACACCGATTTTGTATCTGTGCATGGGAGCTCATAATGTCCTTCCTTAACATGCTAAAGTTCTGCTTTGTGTATTTAAAAAAATCTATATATTTAGTTGGTGGTGGGGTGGGAGGGTTAGAGTGCGAGCAATGCTGCTTCAATGGCAAACCAATCGAGCAATTTCAGACTTGCCATGCAAAACCACGCCAACTCATCGAAAGCGATTGTTTGGGTGAGAAGCAGCAGTGTAGCACCCACAGACTGCCTTCATGGGCCCTCAATGGCGTTCTCAGAAGCATACACACACATGCGTCAGTTTCACCTATAACTGACATTGTGAGCCATGTCCAGTCATTGGTAATGTTTGTTCGCCGCTGGTATGTGTGCCCACTTTTACGTTGTCGCACTTGGCTGTTTCTTTTGCCCATTCACAAATACAATATGGGCACTATCCACTTCCTTCTTTTATTTTCATTTCTGGTAGCATTCGAACAGATGATAAGCTGCTGCGTTTGAAAGCTTAGTCTTCCTCAACTCATGGCTCAGAAATTGACTTTGGAGCAGATGTTCTTAGAACAACTGCAAAGCGTCGGGTGTCAAAAGGTGATAGCCCCACATCTGTTCAATGATACTTGGAACAAAATTGAAAGAAAAAAAAAGCGAGTGAATAGTGACTTTTAGGGCACCCTGTACACGGGGATGCTGACAATTGAATCTGCTAATTGACGCCAACGATATCGAGACAATTTGATATTTTTTTACTTTATTTTTTAAATGAGAGGTGCGCCGATTTAATCAGCCTGCGGCAAAACAGGCAGCATTGCCCCGCTGCCTCTTTTAAATTTGACGCCGCCAGCCTCACAATAAAATGATTGAAAACCCCACTGAAGGAAGTATGGGGCATGGATGGCAATTCATGCGGCTGCGCTAAATGCAATCGGTGCATCTCTACTCATGGAAATGTGAGGCAAGATGGAGTCATCAGAAAATGAAGGGAAAAAAGATGCGGTGATCATGAGCCATTTCACAGAGAACGTTGTGTGAATGCTATTTGTCCTGCTACTTTGCACTGTTGGTTGAAAAATAAATAATAATAATAATAACGATGGTCCGAAAAGCTCGAACTTTCTCTGTGAACTACACGCAGGCTGTGTTCGGAATCACCATATTGACCCACCAATGCCATCGAGTTGCCCATTTGAGAGTTTGCCCATTTTGAGCCATCAATGTAGCCCACACAGCCTTTTCCAAAGGAGGCAACAACAACTTAGTCAGCAGAAAAAGCATTGCATCCCATGATGCATTGCGCCCATGCAGAAAAAGGAATGTCACGGCATGGATGGCCAGGAACTGCTTTGTAGTGATCTTGTCAAATTCCGTCAGCTCAAAGCAAGGCGAACTGTGCCTGTTCAGTCTTCATGACCGAAGGTCCACCAGCTGAACTAAATTCTTGACGTGGTTGGTGCCCAAGTTACGGAATGGCCACTCAAGACGGGGTGTGGGGGGAGGTCGAAGAAAGTCAGAATTTGATTTTAAAAAAAATTTAGCTCCACTGGCCCCAATCCTCTTCCGTACCAAGTACAGTCGAGCCTCGGTTCAACGTACATAGCGAATTTGTACGTTATAGCGGTAGTTTGTTGATACCATTTCCAATAAAATGGCCGCTAACTACGATGTAGAATACAGTATGGAACGTTTCTCGGTGTAAAAATGTGAACGTGTCATACAGTGTCAACATGTCACTTACAAATACGTGCATATGAAGAAAAAAATGCTTGGTCGGGACTTTGAAATGTGAACGTTACAGGGGTGGAAATGTTGAAACGGGGTTCGACTCCAGTGTTCCAAATCAGTTTTTTTCATTCAGCTGATAAGTCAACGAAATAATAGTGAGCAAATAATTTCGAACACAGCCGCACAATGTCATTGTTGCGCTTGCTTATGATCTGGTCCCATTCTGGCATAAATGTAGCGCTTTCAACGAGGCGTTCTTGCGGTGATCTGTCGTGCGAGGCTTAACCTGCTTTGTCATCGTCTACGATGCGCATCGCACTGCTAATGTTAGGACCGAGGCGGAAGTTGTGACTTGAATGCCGTTTTCCCGTGTTTGTCTCACATGTAATTGAAATGCCCGTTGCGTTTCATCTTTTTGTGACCTCATGAATGAGCGAGACGGTGCTCCCCTGTCGGGGGCGTCGTCGTCTTTTTGATGGTGTTGTGATAACCGCATTTCTCCCCATCCTTGTTTTCTTTCCTAACCTGAATTCTTCCAGTCCAACTGCAGATCGAAGACCTGACACGTAAACTGCGTACAGGAGACCTGGGAATCCCTGTTAACCCTGAGGACAGGTCGGAAAAAGATTAAACCCATGAACAGTAACTCTTTCTCTACCTTATTGACATACTTTTGTTTGGGTTTTTTTTTTTTTTTGGGATGGGGTAATGCTCATTTTCAGTACGTTTCCATGTTGTGTTGTGGATAGAATGAGTCTTAAGATGTGTTAGATTTGACAGATCTAGATTTTAAAATCGTAGCTGTACACAAGTGACTCATCATTTGCTAATGATAAAAAGACTTGCAAGAAAGGCTTGAACCTTCACTCTTCTTGAATGCTGTTTTTTAAGTAGTGATAGAATTTTAATACCCAAGGTTTTTTTCAGTTTGTGGGCGCAAATGTGATGTTAGAATAAGAGCAAATACCCGACGTTACGCGTCATGATTTGTTTTTCAAACAGGTTTGTGTCAAAAGCCATACAACAACCTTTAAAGCCGTATTTTTGTAATAAATGTTTTTTAAGTAGCCAGAGAGAGCGAGAGAGGGAGCCTCATGAGGTTCAGCCTGTGTGATCCTCTTTAGTGGACAGCAGCGGACAAGAAGATCACATGGTATATTTGATGAGTTAAGCAGGAAAGAAATTCAGCGGCCCCCAGTAGATCTTCGGCAGGAAGTGGCTTGCTCTCAGGAGCGTGTGAAGTTGACCTCGGCTTTTTTTTGTTTTTTTCCCGTCAATATTGCGATTGCCATTTGAATTGTGATTATTTTTTTTTCCCGTTCCCGGCACGGTCCTCTTCTGTAAAAAAAATGATGTGGATCACAATGAACATTTATTCTGCATACATATTTTTGTCAAATAGTTTTATGCTAAAATTAAGCCGAATTAAACTGAATTGATGGACTTCAATTCAGCCACGTAACGCACCCATCCACATCCTGAACCATATATTACAGTCGTGCATGGACAAATTGCCACAAACACACACGTTGGCGCAGCTAATGCACGCCAACACAACAAATACAAATCTTGTAGCATCAAATTATCATTAGCGCACAGTTGCAGCCAAACGTGAATTTCTTTTCCGGACTATAAGTCGCACCACCCCAAAAATGCATCAAGAGGTAGACCAAAACCCATACAAAAGTTGCACTGGAGTATGTCGCTTTTTTTGTTTTTGTCAGAAATTTATTTTGCAAAATACTAGATCAAAAAGAGACATTTAATATTGCAAGGCAAGTTCGAACACGAATAAATGAAGAAAGAACAGGCTGAACAGGTCAAAGATTTTTTTGCACAGTGAAATTTAATTCAGCTACACGAAAAATAAACATGAATAGAAATAGCATCAGGAACAAAACAAGTTGATATTAGGGAATCACAATCTCACTCGAAATCACCCCATCTGTGGAATTCTTCGTCCTCGGTGTCACTTCTGAATCAGTCCGCCCATTCCGGAGGAAGACCAAGTGGGACTTCGGCTTCCGCATGGCTTGTCGTCAGACTCGGAATGAGTTCCAGTTGCAATGTTTACTACGGCCTTTCTGAGTCCAGACCGGATGGTCTTGGTTGTCACTGAAGCCCGGGCTTTGTCCATCTTAAAGTTGCACGGTGCATCCTCCCGGTTGCTGTGAAGCTACACTGTCTATTTTTTCACGTACAAGAAGTCACAGAATAGAAGTCACAGAACTAGCCGACATAGGGGAAAAAAAAACAATGTGACTTATAGTCCGGAAAATACGGTATTTTTAATTTTTAATTAATATTGGTGGCTGTCAGTAAGTTCTACTTTCCACATTTGGTTGGATTATTTAGTTTTTTTCTTTAAAAAAAAAAAGCATAATTTTCACTGGCCCAATTTAATATAGTTTCCGAGATATTTGGGAAAGTATTAAATTGTACCCTGATGGTACAGTGTGTGTGTGCGTGCGTGTGTGTGCGTGCGTGTGTGTGTGCTTGTGCGCGCGCGTGCGCGTACATACATAACGATCTGAAAATTGCATTCTCCACTGCGATGTCGATTTGGATTCAATTAATTGTTCAACCATACCCCACTTTACAGGATAATCTTTCAGGGACATCCGATAATGGGGCCTTTGCCGACCTTGATTGTGGGGGCGGTCTTGAATTCTCCAATTAGACCCAATTGTCAGTATGTGTCTACCCCACTTGAGCATCCCTGCCGTCTGTACGTGCTGAAGAGTTTGTAAACACACAAGCAGCCGTTTTCACAGCCAGCCTAAAGGTTGAATTTTGCAGCTCAAGCCCTCTTTTGCATCGTTCCCAAATCTATTGGGACAATCAAGCGGAGGTGCTTCACATCGTCACCGCTGGACTGATTTTTTTTTTTGTAATGGCTCCCTTCATGTGCTTTATGTCACATGGTGAACAAATGTCTCTCTGCGCTGGGAGATCGTACGTAGGAAAAGGTGGATATCTAATCCTAATTCCTTTCCTCTAACCCAAATTACCCCACGTCAACCTAACCCTTTTTTAAGCACAGAGCCTCCCTAACGCAGCAATGCAGGTTTTCAGCATCCAAGGGGAGGTACGGACCTCTTCCGCCACGTCGGCACCGAGCAGCTCTCAGCGCCTCTGCTTAGAATTTCATTTTCCTCCCAACCTTTCTCTCTTTTAGGCCAACAAATCCTGTATGCAGGTGTAACTCTGGCCATGCATTTGCTTTGTCGCCCCTTCAGGGTATCGGAGCTCTGCTTACAGTCACGCTGGTTACTCAGAGTTCTCTTCAACGGTGTGTGACGTGTTAGTGCCGTATTCATAAATCACTTTCTCCAGCACTGGCGGCAACAAGTCACATTAGAATACACCGTTGTTATTCAGTAGATCGCACTTTTGATGCCCTGATATGGTCTCAGCATTACAGTTAGGGGAGAACAAAAAAGAAAAAAAACAGTTTAGCCATAGGGAGAATTTCTGACTACCTAATTGCAAATCGGCCTGCTCGGTGTTGAGGGGGGTGAAGAAAAAAGGCTGACCGTTTGCTTGTTGTCTCCCGTCTCTGCCTGCAGGTCTCCCTCGCCGGAGCCCATTTACAACAGCGAGGGCAAGAGGCTGAACACGCGCGAGTATCGCACGCGCAAGAAGATCGAGGAGGAGCGCCACGCCCTTATCACCGAAATGGTCGGCCTCAACCCCGAGTTCAAACCGCCTGCCGATTATAAGTACGTGTTCGAATGCGGCGGGAAGGAAGTTGGTGACTTTACCAGATATGCAGACGCACATGTGAAACCCCCCCAAAACGCCACCCCTGCCAACCCCCCCCCCCCCCCCCCAAAAAAAAAACTTGAACATAGCGGTATAAAAGTTGTTTTATTGAATTACACTCGTTCTTATTTTCATTTACTTTTTAATGTCATTGTAATTGGCCAATTATTCTATATATTTTAAAATAATTGTTAACCAATTATTTAATAAAATTCAAAAGTTGGGCCGCAACCGATGATTATTTTCAGTGAATCTTGATTTATTTTGTCTGAGTTAGATGAAAAAAACGTGTGAAACAGTAACTCAAATCCACTTAATTTCCATCCTTATATTAGAAAACGGAAATACTTGAAGTGGACAACGCAGAAAATTCACAAATTGATCATGATTCAATGACTAGTTTGCCCCGTAAAATCCTCAAGAATGTTGATTGTTTTTCAAAGTGAAAGCAGATGTTTACAAATGTATTTTGATTCACCACGGATATAAATCCTGTGCCGCCTTTACTCATTTCGCAACCCTCAGCGGTTATAGTTCGCCAACTTATTTTTCAGGTCCAATGAACACCTTTAGAAATGCATCTGTCCACTGAAAATGACATCATCTGTGCTCACGGCTCGAGTAAGGACCCATCGTAGATCCTTCACAAGTGGAGCCGTCATGGATCCTTAGAGGATCCCTGAGTGCATGTGATGTCATTTTCAGTCGGCAAATGTATTTTTAAAGGTGTTCCTTCAATGTGAAAAATAAGGAAGTTATCCAATTCGTTGAAAGGCAAAATATGAACCTTTTACTGCTAAAATGGCAACATCAAGTCTACCTCGACATCCTGACAGGCTAAAATTCCAAAGATTTGGGCAATTTTCAACAAGGTCTCAGAATGTTTCGGTGTCAAAATAATGATCGATGAGTTTGATTTTTAATTAGTTGTTGAATAATTGTTGCTCCTCTATTGACAAATCCCAACCTATGATATACGGGGATGAATGAATAAAAGTGAATTAATGAGTTTTAAGGGAAGGGTGGGCGGGTGGACAAAACAAATGCCACTGATATTACAGGACTCTTGAAAATGTCAACGTTCACTGGGCCAAACCGGGCCCATTCTTGTTTTTTTTTTTTGCCACAAGTTAGTGTGTCCATTGCCCTGGTTTTCTGTGCAGACCCCCGGCCACCAGAGTCAATGACAAAGTGATGATTCCGCAAGACGAATACCCCGAGATCAACTTTGTCGGTCTGCTTATCGGACCGCGGTGAGTTTGAAGTTCACGGTGGTGTCTGTGTCATCTTTGCGCCATCTTATTTTGTGTGTGTTTTTGGCGCGGGGGTTGTTGATGACCAGAGGAAACACCTTGAAGAACATTGAAAAAGAATGCTGTGCCAAAATCATGATCCGCGGCAAAGGCTCCGTGAAGGAGGGCAAGGTGGGCAGGAAGGACGGACAGATGCTGCCCGGCGAGGACGAGCCTCTGCACGCCCTGGTCACGGCCAACACCATGGAGAATGTCAAGAAGGCCGTGGAGCAGGTGTTTACTCGGAGCGGCCCCACCCGCGATTTTCCTTTTGCTTTCGACCGCCTTTGACCGAATGATGTGCCCGCAGATCCGCAATATTCTGAAGCAAGGCATCGAGACGCCCGAGGACCAGAACGACCTGCGCAAGATGCAGCTGAGAGAGCTGGCCAGGCTCAACGGCACGCTGAGAGAAGACGACAACAGGTCATTATGTTCGCGTCACACCGCCGATCCCATCCCGAATGGCACCTTTCGCGACAACTGCAAGCAAGCGCTCTCGTAGACAACATTGACGTGACATATACAAAGACGCCTTCTTGAGTGCCTCGACGCCGCGGCCCTATTGGATGTGGCAAACTGAAGCAAGTTGGGAAGATGCTTCCTTGGAGATCTATCATCAAGCCAAATATGTAGTTACCGCTTTTGATTGAATGATGTTATCCTAGCTCAGTTTTACGAGCCGAACTTATAGCTATTTTCAACGCCACATTACGGTATGGCGGACGGGCTGACATATCGCTCCGACATGGTTCAACAATTGTCTGCTGCAGAATCGAAAAGAAAAAGGACAACAATATTTCTTTTCATTTTCGATTTCCAAAGAGTTGAGGGCTGCCACGGAGTCTCGTATTTAATGGCTCTTTCGTTGCTGACGCACGCAAATGTAATTTGTCCTTTCTCACTTGCCGTACAGTGATGCAATATGACAGTCTAAACCCGTAATGTAGGAATCTCAAGGTCGCCTCTTGTGCCAAAACTGCGATCGATGGTCACCACAGTTTATGTGGACATCTTTACTTCACGCTCACATCGACCTCTGAAAATATGAGAATGATCGCCCAGGTGTTGCGCATTTTTGGGTGTTTTCCTCGTCATAGAGGCGCTCGCGACAAAGCTTATGTCGCTTCGCGAGAGAAACGCGTCCAAACAAACCTTTATAATTTTTTACAAGTGGTTTTTGCTTGACATGCTCTTCACTCATAAGGATGTGAACAGCAAGAGTTTTTCAGTATTGTTTCAAGCCAATCGGCCTCCTGTTGTCCAGCAAGACAAAGCAATTGAAACCCGTCGTGTCCGTAGGATCCTGCGTCCTTGGCAGAACACGGAGCCCCGCAGCATCACCAACACCACCCTGTGTACAAAGTGTGGAGGGGCAGGCCACATCTCCTCGGACTGCAAGTACACCAGGTAACGATGAAAGCCTTCCGTTTTTACTCGACTCGTTCCTGACGAGTAAACTAAATGTCTTCTCGTTTGCGCGCCGTGAAGTACCTTCGCTGCCCAAAGAGCAACGGGCGGCGAGCCCCCACAGTCGGCGCAGGACAAGGCTCGTATGGACAAGGAGTACCTGTCGCTCATGGCCGAGCTCGGGGAGGCCCCGCTGCCGACGTCCGGCGGGGGGCCCCCCAGCCAGCATGGAGGACCCCCCCGGGCCTCCGGACCCAGCAGTGGCCAGGGACCACCGGTATTGATTTTTTTTGGATGGAGATACTCCCGCTGCAATTGAATTTGTTTCGGACTAATCGCGTGTCTCCCGACAGAGCCGGCCTCCCTGGATGGGCTCTGCTTCCAGCGACAACAGGAACTTCCACGCCATGCATGGAGGAGGCCATCACAACTTCCCTCCCCCCATGCCCAGCATGGGCGGCCCTCCCATGCCCCCCAACCCCAACGGCATGCCTCCCCCGTGGATGCAGCCTCCCCCTCCGCCCATGGGCCAGGGCCCCGGACATCACGGGCACCCCATGGGTGAGCGCAAACACTCTTCGACACGTTTGGCAACGTCTTGTGACGACTCGGTGCGTTCCGGAGAGCGCGCCAAAAATGCAAAAAAGTATTGCGCTGATTTGCTGGGAATAGGTTATTGTGAGTATTGAATTGCAAATATCCTCAAATGGATTTGTGATCTATTTCAGCGCTGTGGAGCGACTGGCAGAACGAGTCAATGCGCTTCCACTAAGTGGCAGAAGATACATAATCCACCTTCTGCTATTTATACAATAGAATCAGACACACCAAAGTTATTACAATGTGCACTGTAATAAAAGTGTCTGAAAATTGACGAAGAAACTATAATTGGAAAAAGTATTTTGCGTCCCGCCGTCCATGATCTGTTCTGCTTATCCTCATGAGCGTGGCGGGTGTGCCGGAGCCTATCCCGGCAGCTGTCTTTGGGCAGAAGGCGAGACCACTCGCAGGGCACGCGAAGACAAACAACCGTTTGTGCTCACAATCAATCTTGGGGGGGGCACTTTAGAGCATTCCATTAATTAACCTGCCATGGATGTTTTTGGAATGCGAGGGGAAACTGGAGTACCCGGAGAAAATCCACGTAGGCACGGGGAAGATGTGCAAACTCCACACAGGTAAGTAAGTCGGAGACTGGACGGAATCGAACCCACGATCTCTGCACTCTCAGGCCGATGTGCTAACCAGCCGGGCAGGTGCTGCAAATCAACTGAAAGTCCATCTTAGTTTTCCGAAGCTAACTAGAGCGAAAATGGCCTTTGTTTTTGTCTTACATGAGCTTTTGGGGTTAATTTCAAATGTATTGATTTTGGTAGGATACGTCCTCCATACAGGAGGAGGAAGCATCATGAAACAGTCATTTGAGAATAGTAGTTGTGTTCGTTTTTAATCTTGCACTTGACAAGTAATCTATATAATTTTTTCAAAATGATTAAACCTAAACAACAAAAAGCATTTAAAAAACCCTGCTTTACAAACTAATCAAAACAGCAAACCAAAAATGTCAAAACCATCATGAAAAGCTGAAAATTGTAACGCAGAGACACACTCGCGCACACATTCTGAGTAAAGGGAGACAAGATCGTTGTTTCGATATGTAAACTTTCCCTGCTATTTTTGTTTGTAGTGTATGGTGAGACTCTTCAAATGTATAAAAAAAAAAAGCCACTTTGGCTTGATAAAGGATGTGAAGTACTGCTTGAAAAGTGTGGGGGTTCACGTTATTGCCATGTGGATTGTGTTGTCCTGTTCAGGCATGATGCCACCCCCAATGGGCATGATGCCCCCTCCGCCGCCTCCTCCCAACAGTCAGCCGCCGCCACCTCCGTCCGGTCCTTTGCCGCCGTGGCAACAGCAGGCCCCTCCGCCACCGCCGACGAGCAGCATGGCAACAAGCACACCACTGCCCTGGCAACAAAGTAAGAACACCCAAAAATTGACACACTCATTCATTCATTCATTCATTCAGCAATTAACCCTCCTCTCCCACCGCCCCCGCCAAGATACCCCCACCACATCCAGCCCTGGCACAGGGTCTCTCCCTCCATGGCAACAGCCGCAGCAGCCCGTGGCCTCTGCGCCCCAGCCCCCACCTCCGATGGGCGCCCCCTCCATGGTGCCACCGCCCCCGGGGGTCCAGCCACCCCTCCCGCCCGGTGCCCCCCCTCCCCCGCCCCCGCCGCCCCCTGGCTCAGCCAGCATGATGTATGCCCCGCCCCCGCCACCCCCGCCGCCAATGGACCCTTCCAACTTTGTCATGATGGGAATGGGGGTACCGGGCATGCCCCCGTTTGGCATGCCCCCAGCACCTCCGCCGCCTCCGCCCCAAAATTAACAACCTAATGTGAAGAGAAGTGTCCGCGTCGCATTCAATAGACTGAGGTCATCTACACACATATAACCTGTGAGTTTTGTATGCCACCGGGCAGAATTAAGGGAGATACTTTAGAATCGGGGTTGGGGGGGGTGGGGGGCAGTTTGAAGTCCCAAGTGTCAAATGAATACGAGGTCAATCAATAGCGGGGCATTCTGTGTGATTGGCAGATGCCCGGTGGGATACAATGCGGTCGTCTCGGATCACGCGTTTCTAGTTTTGTATGGTTCCTGTCTTGTAACAAACAACACATCTACTGCAGATACGATGTTAGTTCACTTGGTGTCAAGTTGAAGAGTTCTTCTCTTTTTAAAGTTTGTATCACTGCAAAAGCTCCTCGTGTGTGTGTGCGCGCGTGTGTGTGTAAAAACACTTGCTCTCAGGCCTCAGTTCTGCAGTGCTATGCAGTTTGTTTTGGTTTGTCTACTGATTAAAGCACCCATTGGGTAAATTTGATGACTTGCATGATCCATTTCAAGAGCTGATTGTGTTTCGAGTGAACGAGGTCCCCATGACAATGTCCGTTGTTGGGTTTGAGTTCACGAAGAGTCATATTTTTGTAATAAAAAGTGATGTGTTTTAGTTTTTGAGGATTTGTTTGCATGTTTCTCAGTTGTGACATTTGCGTTTGAACAAGGGGGAACATTGTACTCCAAACCCTTCTGGACTATTTAAATGCTGAGACTTAGATCTTTTTTTTTTTAATTATTTTGTTTCTGCAACACCTTCCTCCGATAAAATGAAGCTGTATGCTTTGTCTTATTGTCATACTTCTGCAAGGCCAAACAAACCAAGTAATTGCTATTCCAAGATTCGTTGCATTCTGTTCCTGCTCGCTTGATTGATTAGAAATAAACTGATTCTTTGGAAGGAGTCGTGTCTAAATAAGATTATTTTTGTTAAAGGGGAGGTCAAGTTAAAAACAAAATAATAATCATCAAGGTGTTCTCTGCACCTCGACTCTTGGTTGGGTATTCTGAGTGATATTGCAGAATATAAATTAAAAAAAAAAATCCACTCCTTTTTATTCATTTCAGAGGCCAGCCACTTTACCTTGTACTCGGAGAGGGTGCCCGTCGGGAATTTGGGGAAAATACGGCTGGTGTATTTCCCGGCCAGTCCAATGTTATTATTTTTCGGCACGTGACAGCCGCACCCGTTGCCGACGATGTTTTGACCCATTGACAACTTTTCAACACATGAGGGGTCCCCAACACCCCATCGCAGTCGATTCTTTTTCGGCAAGTGACGGCCACCGTCGATGTATATTCTAAATTTTGTTCCCATCGCGTCTGTACGGCCACCTGCCGTCCACTGAAAATGACAACAGAGTGCCCAAGGTTGTTGGGTAACGGCCGTCATGGTTCACCACTTTTTTGTGTATAGTTCTTGCGCACTGTGATGTCATTTTCAGTTGACAGCAAGTGTCGGGACTGGGCAAGATGGCCACGCACTGAGATGTATAAAAACAGGTAGACCCTTCGTCTTAATTCGTATTCCACACATGAAATATTTATCGGGACCCCGTGTTTAGACGAGTGGGGGGCATAGAACATATACCGTAGTAAAGACATTTTTCCGATGACTTTGTAATTTGTATTTCAGAATACAACTAAGGGGGGGGGTCCTTGGTTTTCAGTGGTGTTCAGTTGTTAATATTTGTGTGTACAAAACCTGTAGGCCATAGACAAATGACAAACACAAGTAAGACATGAAGTGACGTTTTGTACTACATTCAC
>NW_017808403.1:1111226-1113529 GCF_001891065.2 Hippocampus comes
TGAACCATCTCTCAGCCAATGGTGTCCAAACTATAGGCCGTTTGCGGCTCGACGTCCATTTTTCACCGCCCACTGGCATATACCTGGACTTAAAAATGACGTTTGACATGATGTGCAAAGCTAGTTAAAAAAAGGTTTGGAGATGGTCAGAGTAGGAATGAAGAATGTTGAGAAAAAGAGGCGGCGCTTCTAATACTAAAGCGATGTATTCCTTAAACTGTAGAGCTTTTCTCGTTTTTCCAATTTACAAAGAAATGATTTTGTCCAATTCTTGTAGGCTAAAATAAATTTCTCTCTCCAACACTGTGGTGAATAAAGATCATTCAACTTGAGAAGCAAAAATAATTTCTTCCGCTTCATACTTTGTGTCAAGTTCCACTTGAAGATCACGTTATTGATCCTCAAGTCAGTGTCATCGACGACGGTTTCCTCTTGACGTGGTTCTGAATGTGGCGATGGGATTCGGCTCCTTGAAGTCCAAAGTGTCAAATGAATACGAGGTCAATCAATAGCGGGGCATTCTGTGTGATTGGCAGATGCCCGGTGGGATACAATGCGGTCGTCTCGGATCACGCGTTTCTAGTTTTGTATGGTTCCTGTCTTGTAACAAACAACACATCTACTGCAGATACGATGTTAGTTCACTTGGTGTCAAGTTGAAGAGTTCTTCTCTTTTTAAAGTTTGTATCACTGCAAAAGCTCCTCGTGTGTGTGTGCGCGCGTGTGTGTGTAAAAACACTTGCTCTCAGGCCTCAGTTCTGCAGTGCTATGCAGTTTGTTTTGGTTTGTCTACTGATTAAAGCACCCATTGGGTAAATTTGATGACTTGCATGATCCATTTCAAGAGCTGATTGTGTTTCGAGTGAACGAGGTCCCCATGACAATGTCCGTTGTTGGGTTTGAGTTCACGAAGAGTCATATTTTTGTAATAAAAAGTGATGTGTTTTAGTTTTTGAGGATTTGTTTGCATGTTTCTCAGTTGTGACATTTGCGTTTGAACAAGGGGGAACATTGTACTCCAAACCCTTCTGGACTATTTAAATGCTGAGACTTAGATCTTTTTTTTTTTGGTCCCCATGACAATGTCCGTTGTTGGGTTTGAGTTCACGAAGAGTCATATTTTTGTAATAAAAAGTGATGTGTTTTAGTTTTTGAGGATTTGTTTGCATGTTTCTCAGTTGTGACATTTGCGTTTGAACAAGGGGGAACATTGTACTCCAAACCCTTCTGGACTATTTAAATGCTGAGACTTAGATCTTTTTTTTTTAATTATTTTGTTTCTGCAACACCTTCCTCCGATAAAATGAAGCTGTATGCTTTGTCTTATTGTCATACTTCTGCAAGGCCAAACAAACCAAGTAATTGCTATTCCAAGATTCGTTGCATTCTGTTCCTGCTCGCTTGATTGATTAGAAATAAACTGATTCTTTGGAAGGAGTCGTGTCTAAATAAGATTATTTTTGTTAAAGGGGAGGTCAAGTTAAAAACAAAATAATAATCATCAAGGTGTTCTCTGCACCTCGACTCTTGGTTGGGTATTCTGAGTGATATTGCAGAATATAAATTAAAAAAAAAAATCCACTCCTTTTTATTCATTTCAGAGGCCAGCCACTTTACCTTGTACTCGGAGAGGGTGCCCGTCGGGAATTTGGGGAAAATACGGCTGGTGTATTTCCCGGCCAGTCCAATGTTATTATTTTTCGGCACGTGACAGCCGCACCCGTTGCCGACGATGTTTTGACCCATTGACAACTTTTCAACACATGAGGGGTCCCCAACACCCCATCGCAGTCGATTCTTTTTCGGCAAGTGACGGCCACCGTCGATGTATATTCTAAATTTTGTTCCCATCGCGTCTGTACGGCCACCTGCCGTCCACTGAAAATGACAACAGAGTGCCCAAGGTTGTTGGGTAACGGCCGTCATGGTTCACCACTTTTTTGTGTATAGTTCTTGCGCACTGTGATGTCATTTTCAGTTGACAGCAAGTGTCGGGACTGGGCAAGATGGCCACGCACTGAGATGTATAAAAACAGGTAGACCCTTCGTCTTAATTCGTATTCCACACATGAAATATTTATCGGGACCCCGTGTTTAGACGAGTGGGGGGCATAGAACATATACCGTAGTAAAGACATTTTTCCGATGACTTTGTAATTTGTATTTCAGAATACAACTAAGGGGGGGGGTCCTTGGTTTTCAGTGGTGTTCAGTTGTTAATATTTGTGTGTACAAAACCTGTAGGCCATAGACAAATGACAAACACAAGTAAGACATGAAGTGACGTTTTGTACTACATTCAC
>NW_017808403.1:1114272-1120084 GCF_001891065.2 Hippocampus comes
GGTCCAAACTATAGGCCGTTTGCGGCTCGACGTCCATTTTTCACCGCCCACTGGCATATACCTGGACTTAAAAATGACGTTTGACATGATGTGCAAAGCTAGTTAAAAAAAGGTTTGGAGATGGTCAGAGTAGGAATGAAGAATGTTGAGAAAAAGAGGCGGCGCTTCTAATACTAAAGCGATGTATTCCTTAAACTGTAGAGCTTTTCTCGTTTTTCCAATTTACAAAGAAATGATTTTGTCCAATTCTTGTAGGCTAAAATAAATTTCTCTCTCCAACACTGTGGTGAATAAAGATCATTCAACTTGAGAAGCAAAAATAATTTCTTCCGCTTCATACTTTGTGTCAAGTTCCACTTGAAGATCACGTTATTGATCCTCAAGTCAGTGTCATCGACGACGGTTTCCTCTTGACGTGGTTCTGAATGTGGCGATGGGATTCGGCTCCTCTTCAATGCAGCGAGTAACTATGTATTTGTTTGTTGTCGAGTTCATTTGACACACCGCTGCATAACAGCTTTCCATTGCTAGTCTCGACTGGATCCCCCCCCCACCGATACAATACAATACAGTCGAGACGAGCAACCTTTCACGAAAAGCTGTTATGCAGCGGTGTATCAAATGAACTCGACGACAAACAAATAGTTACTTCCTCGCTTGAGTTCCGCATGTCTGCTAAACTATTTTGCCCTGCCCATGCAGCGGGTTTACTACCTCTCCCTGGAGTTCTACATGGGGCGGACCCTGCAGAACACCATGGTCAACCTGGCCTTGGAGAACGCTTGCGACGAGGCCACTTACCAGGTGAGGCCGCGGATCATGGGAAGGCGCGGGCTGGCTAATGACGCTCTTGTGCCTGCGGTGCCCTTGTGCAGCTCGGCCTCGACATGGAGGAGCTGCAGGACATCGAGGAAGATGCGGGTCTGGGCAACGGCGGTCTGGGTCGTCTGGCCGGTGAGAGGCCGCCTCTTGTCTTTGTCGCCCTCATGTTTGGGGAACTTGTTCTCACCTCTGCGCCCCACCTGTTTGTCTTCAGCTTTAATTATTTTGTTTCTGCAACACCTTCCTCCGATAAAATGAAGCTGTATGCTTTGTCTTATTGTCATACTTCTGCAAGGCCAAACAAACCAAGTAATTGCTATTCCAAGATTCGTTGCATTCTGTTCCTGCTCGCTTGATTGATTAGAAATAAACTGATTCTTTGGAAGGAGTCGTGTCTAAATAAGATTATTTTTGTTAAAGGGGAGGTCAAGTTAAAAACAAAATAATAATCATCAAGGTGTTCTCTGCACCTCGACTCTTGGTTGGGTATTCTGAGTGATATTGCAGAATATAAATTAAAAAAAAAAATCCACTCCTTTTTATTCATTTCAGAGGCCAGCCACTTTACCTTGTACTCGGAGAGGGTGCCCGTCGGGATAGAGAAGTGAGAAAAAAAATGGAGCAACTAAGGTCCAATGGAACCCTTACTTGTAAGGAATAGGGGCCGGGGGCGCTTTGCGAATAGCAAAGATCCACAAAAAACTGATGGCCGCAGAAAAGCATTGAAGAAAAACAAAATCACCCCCAAAAAAATCTTCCATTCATTATGCATTTTGTATGAAAAATGGGGCGTGGGGTGAAAAAAAAAAGAGAATCCATGGGTGCTGAACCAGAAGTATGCGCGTCCACTGTAGTGTATAATGCCCTCATATGTGGGCAAGGAGAGCCACTGTTGCATTTACAACCGATGACTGAAAAATGCCCGGGGGCGCTTTGCGCACAGCAAAGATCCACATAAAACTGATGGCCGCAGAAATGCATTGAAGAAAAACAAAATCACCCCCCAAAAAATCTTCCATTCATTACGCATTTTACATGAAAAATGGGGCAGGAGGTGAAAAAAAAAAAAAAAGAATCCATGGGTGCTGAACCAGAAGTATGCGGGTCCACTGTAGTGTATAATGCCCTCATATGTGGGCAAGGAGAGCCACTGTTGCATTTACAACCGATGACTGAAAAATGTGTCAAATGCGCAAAAAACAAAGTGAAAGCACTCCTCAGGCACTGCAGTCGGCCATAACTCACCAATCCATTCCAGCCCCTGACATCACTCACTCGGCCACACCCCTTAAAGACATACACCCAACACACAAATACTGTCATACATACCGTATTTTTAAAACCAGTGCATTTTATACACACACACACACACACACACACACACACACACACACACACACACACACACACACACACTACACAATTCCTCCCCAAAAAAAGAGAAGATGGATGAACAGCGGTCCATGACTCTGTGCGGGCCGACTGTGATGCGCATTTTAAATGAAATCAAAGAATTGACTTTGCTGCGTTTACACAGGTGGAGGAAGCCGACGACTGGCTCCGTTACGGTAATCCCTGGGAGAAGGCTCGCCCCGAGTACATGCGCCCGGTCCACTTCTACGGACGGGTGGAGCACACGGCCGATGGCGTCAAATGGGTCGACACGCAGGCAAGTGCTACGAGGCCCTGGGCGTGATCAATGTTCGGAAGTCTTTAAATTCGATTAAAAGAAGTAAGGGGAAAAAAACCAACCCTTTGGAATTCCTTCCACCCGGTTTCAGTCCCGCGCTGTGCTGACCCCTAAAAGGGTGAACTTCCTGTAAACTGGATTTAAAGGAAATGTGCTTTTCATTCTTGGCATCCCCACTAGAGTAAAAACGCAGTTCTGATTCAAATCGCCTTTTTGGAACAAGGCGTAAGTGGCAAAAACCATCTTTTTTTTTTTAACAATCTCAGGCCTCTTGCCGTCGACTGAAAATGACATCACAGTTGCTCAGGTAGCAACCAGTCACGGCTCAGCGCAAGACCGTCACATGACCACATGACTCGGAAAACAGTCGAGAGCCGAGCGTACGCCCATCTCCAAGACACTTGCGCTTTAGAATTGAGCCGTATTTTACTCGGCAAGTCCGGAAGATGGTTCGTGGAAGCCCATTGGGGTGATTTCTGGCTGCTTTGTTCATTTTGAAAAGCAAATTCTTCGCTTCCTGTCACCAATGTCTCTCATGAAACACGAATGCCACCTCATGGCAGAGAAATTACCGCAACACATCTGACTTAATATTTTCGCCATCTTTGAAGCGTATCTTCGTAACATCAAAGAACTTCACGCGTTACTATAAAATTTCCGTATCAATGAATTAGAGGGTATGACCATATTTGTATGGGGTCATCATATCTGTCCACTTTTATGTTCGTTAAGAAGCATAGGAAAAAATTGCTAGTATCTCTCGAGTGAAGGGAACGCGTGTTCTCTTTTTGATCAAGGTGGTCCTGGCTCTTCCCTATGACACGCCAGTGCCGGGCTACCGAAACAACATCGTCAACACCATGCGGTTGTGGTCTGCCAAGGCCCCGTGTGACTTCAACCTCCAAGACTGTGAGTAGCGTCTCGTCCCTCAGCCGTCACGCGGACTCCAGTCGGATACGGGTGATGTTTTGTCGTCGTCAGTTAACGTCGGCGGCTACATCCAAGCGGTGCTCGATAGGAACCTGGCCGAGAACATCTCCAGGGTTCTCTACCCAAACGACAATGTGAGTGAATTGCCGCATTTTATGCTTGCCGATTTTGGGGGAAAATCATTTGGGGCCTGTTTTCAAAAGTCTTTTGAAATGAGTCTTGAAACGGTCACAGCATTTCATGCGTCAACTCTTTTGCACCGTTGAGTTCTTTGAAGGCAAGGAGCTGCGTCTGAAGCAGGAGTATTTTGTGGTGGCCGCCACGCTCCAGGACATCGTCCGCCGATTCAAAGCGTCCAAGTTCGGCTCCACCGAGTTTGTGCGCTTGGATTTGTCGGCCCTTCCTGACAAGGTCGGTACGTCCGAGGCGGACTTGACTCGGTCGCGACCGCCGCGTGAGGCGCGTTGTTCACGGAATTTGGTTTCCGCCCCCTTCGGGTAGGTGGCCATCCAGCTGAACGACACCCATCCCGCTTTGGCCATCCCCGAGCTGATGAGGATACTGGTGGACACGGAGAAGCTCCCGTGGGACAAGGTTTGTCAAGGCCGCACTTTGGATGATTTTGTGAGCTAGCGTGCTTAGACGCCGCCGATGTGTGGACCAAGGCCTGGGACATCGTGGTGCGTACTTGCGCCTACACCAACCACACCGTGCTGCCCGAGGCCCTGGAGCGCTGGCCCGTGGATCTCTTCCAAAACCTGCTGCCCCGCCACCTGGAGATCGTCTACGAGATCAACAGGAGGCATCTGGAGGTAATTCCCGTGCGCCGCCTGCCGCACGACGACGTCGAACTTGACGCCGTGCGCTCGCTCGCTCGCAGCGCGTGGCCAAGCTGTACCCCGACGATGCCGCGCGCGTGCGCCGCATGTCGCTCATCGAGGAGGGCGACGTCAAGAAGATCAACATGGCTCACCTGTGCATCGTGGGCTCGCACGCCGTCAACGGAGTGGCTCGCATCCACTCGGAAATCATCAAAAACACCGTGTAAGCTCGCCCTGCGTACACTCGTCGGTTTGCACGGCCGCACGCGCTCGCTCGCTCATGTCGCTCGTGTGACTCTTGTGCAGCTTCAAGGACTTCCACGACATGGATCCTCACAAGTTTCAGAACAAGACCAACGGCATCACGCCCAGGCGCTGGCTTCTCATGTGCAACCCTGGGTTGGCCGATGTCATCGCAGACGATGTCATCGCAGAGGCTTGTTAGGCCTTGGAGGAAGATACACAAATACAACCACTGACAGTTGGCTCGAAATAAGACAAAAGGACACCAAATGGGCAATATATATGACTTTGTTTCAGCAAAATTATTTTCCTTTACAACAGGAACATTTAATGCTTTTTAAAATTGTTGTATTTATGCTACCTAGACCTCAGGAATGAAAAGTATTTTGACCTGACCTCGGTCATAGCCAGTTCTCCACTCGGGCTGAATTCAGCGAATTCAAAAGACAATTTTCACAAATTCTGCATTTATGAAGGAAAAACCAACTCGACTCAAGTGTATTTCTGGAGCACTTAAACAATCACCGCTGTATACAAAGTGCTGTACATGGAGCAAATATCACAGAGACAACAATAAATGACGGCCGGGTCAAAATTGTTCAGGCCTTGTATGACAAGGTTTGCCATCCCCCAATTTCATATGCTGGAAAAAGCCTGACATTTGAGGAAACGAGGTTCCTTCTGATCTGCAGCGAATCGGCGACGACTACATCCGGGACCTGGACCAGCTGAAGGGGCTCCTGGAGTTTGCGGACGACGACGCCTTCATCCGAGACGTCGCCAAAGTGAAACAGGTGAGATGGGAAGCCGCGGCGCCAGGTCATCGCTCGGCCGGCAGATACTGAAGCCGATACCGAACCTCTCGACGGCAGGAGAACAAGATGAAGTTCGCCGCCCACCTGGAGGAGCGCTACGGCGTGAAGATCAACCCCGGCTCCATGTTCGACGTGCAGGTGAAGAGGATCCACGAATACAAGAGGCAGCTGCTCAACTGCCTGCACATCATCACGCTCTACAACCGTGAGTCCGTCCTCTGACGAGTACCTTAAGGAGGAGAAGAAAAAAAGAAAAATCTTTCGAAACGACGTGACCCCGCCGTGTTTGTTTTTGCAATGCAGGCATCAGGAAGGAGCCCAACAAGGCTTGGACCCCGAGGACCGTCATGATCGGGGGGAAGGTGACTCGAGATGCTTTCAAATATATTCAATATGAAATAGTCAAACTGTGCGCTTCATTGAGACTCTGCGAGAAAAAAAAAAAAAAAATCACCTCTCGCACTTGCAGATCCACAGCCTGAAATGAATTT
>NW_017808403.1:1120267-1121067 GCF_001891065.2 Hippocampus comes
AAAAAAAAAAAAAAATCACCTCTCGCACTTGCAGATGCACAGCCTGAAATGTATTTCAGTCCAAAAGTAAAAAAAAATGTTGACAGTTAATCGCTGTACATCGGAAAGCGGCCCAGCTCTTATGATAGCAAAACGTGTTCCCAGAGCTTTGCTGAGTACCCCCCCCAAAAAAAAAAAAATTAGCTGACAATCACAAAACTCTACACCTTGCTTGAACTTAGAATTTGTGAACTTTGTTTTTTTAGATGTGCAGATTTGACCTTGTTTTAGTTCTCCATCACATCATGTTTTCAAAATAAAAATAATACATTCATAGAGTAACGATAATCTATTTTGTGATATTTATGAATAAAGGGTTAGGTTCAGCAGCAGATTGCGCAATCTTTTATAGGTAGGTTCAGCAGCAGGTTGCGCAATCTTTTATAGGTCCAAAAAATATATATATATATATCTGTGTCAAAAATACATTAAGGAACACTTTCAGCAATCTTCGGGGAATATCTTGCAGTAGTAAGGAGTAGAACCTGACCGATTTTTTTTTTTTGAGGCCGATATTTGGCAGACTAATATTCCAAGCAAAAAAATGAGGTAAAAAGTCTGTCTTTGCCGGTGTCCAGGCGGCTCCAGGTTACCACACGGCCAAGCTGATCATCCAATTGATCACATCCATCGGCAATGTCGTCAACAACGACCCCGTGGTGGGAGATCGCTTGAAGGTCATCTTCCTGGAGAACTACCGGGTCACTCTGGCCGAGAAAGGTCTTTTTTTTTTTTTTTCTCCCTGCCGGTCACACTGGTGC
>NW_017808403.1:1121452-1125865 GCF_001891065.2 Hippocampus comes
GGTGGGGGGGAATGTCAATTTTTTTTTTTTTTTAACAGAATGAAAGCTTTTCCATAACAGGCGGAACATCATGAGTCATTTTGAATTTCACTTGCTAAAGCGTAACGTCATGTCAATAAAGATTGAAAAAGAAAAAAAAAATCACAATGACACCCGTCTTTGAAAAAAATGCAACTTAAGTCTGAGAATATTCTTATTTTTTTTTAAATCAGAACAAAATATTCGGACCCCCATGCATGACGTTAGGAAAAAAAAAACTAGTTTGTGCGCACGAACTACTACATGTGCACAAAGTAGTTTTGTTTTTTATTCCAAATGTCATGTAATCTTTTTTCATTATAATAAAGCCAATATACCATAAGTCAGTAAGTCAATAAAATTGGCCTTTTTGGTGGGGTGGGGGGGAATCCTTAGACATACTGTAAGACAAAAATTCAAGTACCCCCTCCCCCCCAAAAACAATTGGCAATCGACTTTTCATGCTGTTGTCAAATTAAATGCTAAAGGATGAATTACAATCACTCAAATGTTGTGCCTGGAATTCATAAATTTACTGTTGCAGGTTTTCAGGAAACGAGGAAAGAGAGATTTAATTCATTGTACGGTGTGTATTTTTAAAATTCATTGGTTATGGGAATGTCATTGTACTGTACATACTATTTCCTGACCAAAAAAAAAAAAAAAAGTCTTGGTCAGTTTTTGAATCTTGACAGCCTTCAGCGTAAAAGTGCTATGCAGCTTCAAGGACTTCCACGACATGGATCCTCACAAGTTTCAGAACAAGACCAACGGCATCACGCCCAGGCGCTGGCTTCTCATGTGCAACCCTGGGTTGGCCGATGTCATCGCAGAGGTTTGTTAGGCCTTGGAGGAAGAGACACAAATACAACCACTGACAGTTGGCTCGAAATAAGACAAAAGGACACCAAATGGGCAATATATATGACTTTGTTTCAGCAAAATGATTTTCCTTTAGAACAGGAACATTTAATGCTTTTTAAAATTGTTGTATTTATGTTATCTAGACCTCATGAATGAAAAGTATTTTGACCTGACCTTAGTCATATCCAGTTCAAAGGTTTTTGCCTGTTTCCACTCGGGCTGAATTCAGCGAATTCAAAAGACAACTACCTAGACCTCAGGAATGAAAAGTATTTTGACCTGACCTCGGTCATAGCCAGTTCTCCACTCGGGCTGAATTCAGCGAATTCAAAAGACAATTTTCACAAATTCTGCATTTATGAAGGAAAAACCAACTCGACTCAAGTGTATTTCTGGAGCACTTAAACAATCGCCGCTGAATACAAAGTGCTGTACATGGAGCAAATATCACAGAGACAACAATAAATGACGGCCGGGTCAAAATTGTTCAGGCCTTGTATGACAAGGTTTGCCATCCCCCAATTTCATATGCTGGAAAAAGCCTGACATTTGAGGAAACGAGGTCCCTTCTGATCTGCAGCGAATCGGCGACGACTACATCCGGGACCTAGACCAGCTGAAGGGGCTCCTGGAGTTTGCGGACGACGACGCCTTCATCCGAGACGTCGCCAAAGTGAAACAGGTGAGATGGGAAGCCGCGGCGCCAGGTCATCGCTCGGCCGGCAGATACTGAAGCCGATACCGAACCTCTCGACGGCAGGAGAACAAGATGAAGTTCGCCGCCCACCTGGAGGAGCACTACGGCGTGAAGATCAACCCCGGCTCCATGTTCGACGTGCAGGTGAAGAGGATCCACGAATACAAGAGGCAGCTGCTCAACTGCCTGCACATCATCACGCTCTACAACCGTGAGTCCGTCCTCTGACGAGTACCTTAAGGAGGAGAAGAAAAAAAGAAAAATCTTTCGAAACGACGTGACCCCGCCGTGTTTGTTTTTGCAATGCAGGCATCAGGAAGGAGCCCAACAAGGCTTGGACCCCGAGGACCGTCATGATCGGGGGGAAGGTGACTCGAGATGCTCTCAAATATATTCAATATGAAATAGTCAAACTGTGCGCTTCATTGAGACTCTGCGAGAAAAAAAAAAAAAAAATCACCTCTCGCACTTGCAGATGCACAGCCTGAAATGTATTTCAGTCCAAAAGCAAAAAAAAATGTTGACAGTTAATCGCTGTACATCGGAAAGCGGCCCAGCTCTTATGATAGCAAAACGTGTTCCCAGAGCTTTGCTGAGTACCCCCCCCAAAAAAAAAAAAATTAGCTGACAATCACAAAACTCTACACCTTGCTTGAACTTAGAATTTGTGAACTTTGTTTTTTTTAGATGTGCAGATTTGACCTTGTTTTAGTTCTCCATCACATCATGTTTTCAAAATAAAACTAATACATTTATAGAGTAACGATAATCTATTTTGTAATATTTATGAATAAAGGGCTAGGTTCAGCAGCAGGTTGCGCAATCTTTTATAGGTCCAAAAAATATATATATATATATCTGTGTCAAAAATACATTAAGGGACACTTTCAGCAATCTTCGGGGAATATCTTGCAGTAGTAAGGAGTAGAACCTGACCGATGTTTTTTTTTTTTTTGAGGCCGATCTCGATTCTGATATTTGGCAGACTAAAATTCCAAGCAAAAAAATGAGGTAAAAAGTCTGTCTTTGCCGGTGTCCAGGCGGCTCCAGGTTACCACACGGCCAAGCTGATCATCCAATTGATCACATCCATCGGCAATGTCGTCAACAACGACCCCGTGGTGGGAGATCGCTTGAAGGTCATCTTCCTGGAGAACTACCGGGTCACTCTGGCCGAGAAAGGTCTTTTTTTTTTTTTTTCTCCCTGCCCGTCAACCCTGTGACGGGGCATCAAAGCGTTGACGTCAGGGTCCTCCTGGTTCCGCAGTCATCCCGGCGGCGGATCTGTCCGAGCAAATCTCCACGGCCGGCACCGAGGCGTCTGGCACCGGCAACATGAAGTTCATGCTCAACGGCGCCCTCACCATCGGCACCATGGACGGCGCCAACGTGGAGATGGCCGAGGAGGCCGGCGAGGACAACCTCTTCATCTTCGGCATGAGGGTGAATGACGTGGAGGCCATGGACAAAAACGGGTGAGGGGCTAATACAGTCTTTGCATACATTTGTATACAGCGGCGGTTGTTTAAAAGTGCTCTATACATACAGTTGAGTTGAGAAATTATTTTATTTTTTCTCCAGGAAAAGCCATATGACAAGAACTAAGTTGCATTTAATGGCGTGGGGGGGAATTCAAGTCTTTTTTTTTTTTTAACAGAATGAAAGCTTTTCCATAACAGGCGGAACATCATGAGTCATTTTGAAATTCACTTGCTAAAGCGTAATGTCATGTCAATAAAGTTTGAAAAAAAAAAAAATCACAATGACACCTGACTTTGAAAAAAATACAACTTAAGTCTTAGAATATTATTATTTATTTTTTTAAATCAGAACAAAATATACGGACCCCCAGGCATGACGTTAGGGGAAAAAAAAAAACTATTTGTGCGCAAGAACTACTACTTGTGCACAAAGTAGTTTTTTTTAATCCAAATGTCATGTAATCTTTTTTAATTATAATAAAGCCAATATAAGTCAGTTTAAAATTGGCCTTTTTGGGGGGGGTGGGGGATCCTTAGACATAAAACAAAGATTCAAGTCCCCCCCCAAAAAAAAAAATTGGCAATTGACTTTTCACGCTGTTGTCATTTAAATACTAAAGGCTGAAGTATTGTATCACAATCACTCAAATGTTGTGCCTGGAATTCATAAATTTACTGTTGCAGGTTTTCAGGAAACGAGTAAACAGATATTTAATTCATTGTACGGTGTGTATTTTTGGAATTCATTGGTTATGGGAATGTCATTGTACATACAATTTCCTGACCAAAAAAAAACCAGAATTCTTGGTCAGTCTTTGAATCTTGACAGCCTTCAGGGTAAAAGTGCTGTTGTTGAATTGGCCTTCTGATTATGGGGGGGGGGGGCGTATAAGGGCACCACCATCCCCTGACCGAGAGATAGCAGCATCCACTATCATTGGACTTCCAAAGTCAAAGAAAACAACGCTCTGTCCTCGCTTCCAGAGACCGGTGTCATCCACTGACTTGAACCAGATCGAGAACCCGTGGCGCATCCTCTCAGGGTTGTTTGCAGTGAAACTTTTGATCTTAGCGTCGCTCCATCTTTTTCCAGATACGACGCAATGTCATACTACAATCGCATCCCTGAGCTGAAGCAGGCTGTCAGAGACCGAGTCAGAAGCTGAGGGGTCTAGCGGCAACGCCCTGACGTGGACGGCCGGCGCCCGCGATACGGAGGCGATGGCGGATGACAGCCGGCACGGTGACGCGTTGGCTTTCATGCAGCCCTACCAAAGCTTCAAGGAGTACGCCGGCAACAAGGCGGACGCCAGCTCAGCCGTCGTCCCGGCGGCCGGCCTCGCCAGCTGCACC
>NW_017808403.1:1126170-1130508 GCF_001891065.2 Hippocampus comes
ATGATGGGGCCAGCGTCATCAGCTGACTTGAACCCGATCGAGAACCCGTGGCGCATCTGCTCAGGGTTGTTCGTAGTGAAACTGGCAACACTGAGTGGCAGTTGTCGAGATGCAAACAAGCCATCGTCTGAGATGGAAGTCGATGACGGAAGCGAGGGCTTTTATCTTAGTGTCGCTCCATCTTTTTCCAGATACGACGCAATGTCGTACTACAATCGCATCCCTGAGCTGAAGCAGGCTGTGTCTCAGATCGCAGCGGGCGTGTTCAGCCCGCAGCAGGTGGACCTCTTCCAGGATCTGGTCAACATGCTCATGCACCACGACAGGTCCCGGCCCGACCCGTGCCGCCTTCCTGCTCTATTTTAAGCACTGTCCGTGGCAGATCATCTCACCCGAGATTTGTGTGTGTGTGTCACGCCGCAGGTTCAAGGTGTTCGCCGACTACGAGGATTACATCAAATGCCAGGAGAGAGTGAGCGCTCTCTACAAGGTCAGTAGCCAAATGCGGCCTTCACCCAGCCTAGAGCAGGGGTGGCAAAACCGTGACGCCTTTCTGCTCCGGTCCAATGCAGGGGGATGAGGGGGGAGGGGGGGACAAATTTGGGTGCACCAACTACTACTAGTTTGTGCACACGAGACGGTTACAGCGTGGACATGAAGTAGCGCTGATCCCTTATTGGACAAGATGGTAAACAAATGGAGCGCCCCTTCACAGACCCGCTACTCGCTGACCTCATCAGTGCATTCAAAAACCCACAAATTATTGTAGCCGACGTTTTTATTTTACGGCAACATTAAGTCGTGATATTAAGACCAAACGTTTTCGTTTGGTGTACATCCACCGGGTGACCACGATCCCACCCAGAGCGTTGCAGTTGCCCACCAATAAAAGCGATCGCCATGTCCAAGGCCGGGAAAGCGAGCTGGCTCTCAAAAGCCTCTTCAAGTGTCCAGTGAGTAAGTAGTATTGGCGGCAGGCTGGAGGGAAGGCCCTCCTCTGCCACCTGCTGGAGACACACAAGAACAGAATCACGACACCTTTGACCTTTCAACTTTGAAAGAAGGTGCGTTCGGTTTTCCCATTCAAGTGACCCGCAAGGAGCCACGGCTACTTAGTGCGCACTCTCTATTTTGTGCGCACATAATAGTCACAGTGTGTGCACAAAGTAGTTTGGGTCCCCCCGCCCCAAATGTCATGTCTGGGGTTCTGTACACGTGTGCACAAAGTAGTTTGGGTTCTCCCCCACCCCCCACCCCCGCCCCAAATGTCATGTCTGGGGTTCTGTACAATTGAAATATTGAGTAAACAAAAAAAAAAAATTGCAATTTGCTTATTTCAAAAGAGTACAGCCCTACCTCACAATTTGTATGCCAGCAATTCAGGAGTCGGGTGGTGCTGTGACCGGTCCTTAAAGTCAATGAGACTTTGTGGGAGGAGCAAAAAAAAAAAAAAAAGTTTTGTCTTTGAAATGGAGCCACACTTTTTGTGTTGCCAGAACCCTAAAGAGTGGACCAAGATGGTGATCCGTAACATCGCGGCCTCGGGTAAATTCTCCAGCGACCGCACCATTTCCCAGTACGCCAGGGAGATCTGGAGCATGGAGCCCAGCTTGGAGAAGATCGCCGCCCCGGACGACCCCCGCTAAAGTGCACGTAAACCCCCGCGCCCCTTCCGCCCCTAAAACCACGTAGCCTCTCACTGTTGCAGCTCTAGAAAACGTGCTCACTCCTACTGACATCTTGACTGGGACCACCCGCGCGCACGCACACCCACTCCAGGGCCCCAAACCAACACTGACACCCCAGAAAAGGTCTCCACTGTGATGAAAAGTCTGCTGTACGTCTTCCAGTCATCGTCCCCTGCACGCTGTTGTTCGAACGTAACATTAGCAACGAAAATATGTTTTCCGTCTCGTCTCGCGTATTCAAACGACCATTTCTGTCCATGCACTGTAACCACGAGCACATCTGACACTGAAGCGGTCATTTGCAATTTCTGTCCATGTTTGTCTTTGTCAATAAATGGCAAGTCTCGTCCACAGCTCTGTGTGTGTGTGTGTGTGTGTGTGTGTGTGTGTGTGTGTGTGTGTGAGGGATGTTTTACGGTCCAATAATTGTGGGGGGGACTAATGATTTGATCCCATGCTGAATTTTTTTAAAATGAACTCTTTTACGGTCCAATAATTGTGGGGGGACTCATGATTTGATCCCATGCTGAATTTTTTTAAAATGAACTCTAAGCGGCATGCCCTTCCCCAAATGCATCTGCCAACTGCCCCGCCCACTCGGTGATTGACAGTTGTCAATCGGCACAAGACCCCTCCCGTCCCCTGTTGCCAATCACATAAAAAAAAAAAAACAAAACAACTAACGACAGCCCCTCGCCGCCTCCTTCCATTTGAGGTCTCCTCACACACCGCTATGGATTGCGGCGCTTACGGTAAGATTGATTTCTTTTTCAGTCATAATTGTGCGTTGAAAATACTCAGTCACCAAGAATTGAAAGCTTTTAATTGTTCACCTCATTAACGGCTGCATGATGATTACCGAGCCGCAAAGACGGGATTTATTCAAAACACAATATTTGATATGTAAATAACCTGCATTCACATCGAATTTTTTTTTTTTTGTGACAGAGATGGACCCCCTGGAGGTCCCCCCTCTCACCCCGACCAGCAAGGAGGTTCTGTGCCAGGCTCTGAGAGCCAGTTTTGCCGGTTTCACCCAGGAGAGGCTCACTCACCGTTTCCCCCAAGGTGAAAGACCAAATCGTCGCCGTGCGCATCCGCCCCATTTGCGGGACGCCGCTTGTCCTCCCTCCCGCCAGATCCGACTCGATGGTCCGAATGGGAGGTGAACCACTGGCTGGGCTGGTGCCGGGGGAAGATCGCAAATAATCGTCCGAATGTCACGCGTGAGTCTACTTTTTTTTTTTTCTGCTGTTGCAAAGTGGAAATTTGGAAAATTTGGACTCGTTGTGAAATGCCTAATTTTGGAATAGTTCCCAAAATGTCCAGCACGAGCAGAACGTTTTGAAGTCGGATGAGTTACATTTGCTTCAGGAATGTGGGATGGATCAGGTCCGCTACTCAAAGAGTTCATTTGGCAAGTCGCCAATGTGAAATGCATGAAGAAAAAAAAATGTCCTCACTGAGCTGAAGGTGAAAAGCGGACAGATGCAGGCACTTCTGGAGGATTTTCTTAAGGCAAAATGTGGAACGGTGGGAATCTTGGGCATGTCCGGCATTCACACAAACGTTTTCATCACCCTCCTGAGGATAAGCGGAACAACTATACAGGCAAACTCATGTTCTGACTCCAACCCTATTGAGAACCCGCTTCAAAGGAAAATCGCGATACAGTGAAACTCCTCTACAATGAAATCATGTTTGCAGCAAGAAATTTTTCACAACAGGGGGTTTTTCACTGTAGCAAATTTGATCTCAGATGTAAACGCGCGCACACACACACACACACACACACACACAAACGAACGCATGTGTACTCTATATTTTTATTCCAATAGTGCATAAGTATGAATGTACACTTATTTGACACTTCATATAGTCAGTGTAGAAAGAAAAAAGGGAAAGAAATTGCGAAATTTACGATCAGCATTCACTTTCACTGACATCAATTTCTTGGATAATGTCTTTTATTTTGCTTCCTCCGTCTTTCATTTTGATCACTTCTTGTCTTAGCTGCTTGACATCCAAAGGTCCGTTTTGTAGCCATTATAGCAATGCAACGTTCTTGCTGCGTCTGAAACTAACAAAAACAAATACTTCCTGGACTACTGCGCATGTGTAAACCAGTGTGGTGTTGCTGTTGCCGTTTCCTAATGAAGCAGTAGAGGTCGCTGTTGGATGAGACTTCGTTGTAGTGAATCTCGCCGTGAGGCAAGAGCAGAGAAAAAGATTTCATATAACGCAACAGGGTTTTTTTTCGTCATATGTGGGGCAGGAAAGTGGGAATGGTGTTAATGCATTAAGATTTTTTCACACTTGGGGGTATTTTCGCCCATGTAGGTTTCGTTGTAGAGGGGTTTCACTGTACTTCCAAACACCAATGGACAAAACGTATAAGGGCACCACCATCCCCTGACCGAGAGATAGCAGCATCCACTATCATTGGACTTCCAAAGTCAAAGAAAACAACGCTCTGTCCTCGCTTCCAGAGACCGAGTCAGAAGCTGAGGGGTCTAGCGGCAACGCCCTGACGTGGACGGCCGGCGCCCGCGATACGGAGGCGATGGCGGATGACAGCCGGCACGGTGACGCGTTGGCTTTCATGCAGCCCTACCAAAGCTTCAAGGAGTACGCCGGCAACAAGGCGGAC
>NW_017808403.1:1132268-1135101 GCF_001891065.2 Hippocampus comes
CACACAAAAAATGGAAATGCTCACTCTTCTATTTTTTTTTTTTTGAATGCCCACTCCAAGGGAGAGTCTTATCTAGGACTCATGACTTATGAGTTAAAAATGTGTTTTCTCTGAGAACTCTCATGCGAGACAATGTTCATATCAATCGTTGCTTTTGATAACAGCAATTTTTTTTTTTTAATATCTATGGCAGAGCTGCCAAAACAGACACCTCCAATTTCATCACGGACTCTTGATTAGCTCATTGAGAATTCTTAGCCTATGGTTTTGTATATTTTTGCGATATTGCATTTACGATCATTTTTTTTCATGATGCCTAAAAGCTTTTTTTTTCCCATAAGGACTCAAGTGGTGCCAGTGTGCCAAATTCTTGGCGATGTAACCTGCATAACAGACAGCTGTGATGTCATCAATATCCCCTCAGATTGCTGAGGAGAAATCAATTAAGTTCCCTGAATGACCGATCAAAGTATACATATAGCATTATGTGCAATTTCAAATCACGGTCTGGGGCTGCACGCACTGTCAAATAAAGACAAAACATTGTTGCTTGAAAAAGTGTAACACGGGAAAGCAAGAACGGCTGTCCCTTTTATTGCCGGCAACATTTTCAAATGCATTCTCACGGTCCCTGTGGGAACTGTAACAGCACTTGCGTGTTCCTCAGTGTGATGACCACACAATGCAAAAGGTGCAGTGTTATTTCGACTTTTGTTTCTCCCACTGTTCTGGCGTTAGGGTCTTCTGTTCGAACGCATGGATGTCTTTCAGCTCCTCCGCTAAGCAGGTGTTCACCATCCTAAAAATGCCACACCCTTTGATCATGTTATATGTCATATCAAAAGCATTGCCATTCTGGAATTTGATTTCAGTGTCCACTGCGTACCTGTGTCTCTGTAAGAGGGGCTTGCCCTCAAACTGGGAAGAGACCACAAGCACTTTGAAGCTGGCGGCACATCTGTTGGCGGACGTGTCCTCCACGTCCTACACAACACAAATGACGGAGCATACTAATATTGACTGCAAATGTTCCAAAGTGAACGAGTGTAAGACACCTACCACATATTCCGCCGCAAGCTCTGTTCTAAGTTTATCCCGGATGTGATCGGATGTTAAGGCCATGCCTGCAACAGCAGAAAACAGGTGATGGTTTATGTGTTTTCACCAAGACTACCTTGTGCATAAATGTGATAATCGAAGGCGTGTCTCGTAAATTAAACTGCAACCGAAAGTAACGTTAGTTTAAATCCAAATTTAAGGCTGCCATCGTCATATCAAACACAAAGTCACAACATTAAGAGGATCAAATGTATTCCGCACTACAACAAATCAAAAATACAGTACATACTTGAAACATTGTAGATCGACTTCCTGCTATTTTCAGTTTCACTAACAGTGGTCCTGCGAAAGATCCAATCACATTGCACGGTCATAAGCAGAGCCAATCAGATGCTCTGGAAAAATCCGGCGAGCGTTACTCGGCGCGAGTCCTTGAACGCCTGACTTGAAACATTCCTTTCTCTCGTGGAGAAAAAAAACATCCAACATTTTTCTTTTAGACATATGCCATATACAAAACAAACATAATATAAGATTACATATAGATTAGTTTATGTTCGCATCATAGTAAAGGAAGTTTTTTGTTAGGAACAGGCAATATTTCTTGACTACTAACACGTTTTTAAAAATCTTGAGGTGAGGCAGCGATATCTAAAAATGCTTTTCATTTATTTCACGTGTTTATTTGGGTAAAATCAAATGTATAAATGTATGTACTAAACGCTGGAAATGTTTTTTTTTTGCTTACGAGCTGAGGGGTTGATTTATTTCAGTTTCGAAACATGAGGTCCTTTGAAAGATCCAATCAAAGACGGGGATCGCATTAACAGCCAATCAAATCCTCTGTAAAATCGCGAGCGTGTGGTGGTCGATTTTCAAAGTAGCAAATTGTTCAGTGCCTGAATGAAAGTACTTCTTCTCAAATAAGTAAAAATATGTATTCTTTTCATTTGAGAGTCATAATACATATAAATATATCATTTTAGTTATGTATTTCAACTTTTTCCTTGACAACACAACAGCGAGGAAGATTTTTATGCCATTCAAAACAGGCAATAGACTTTAAAATTTGGACTCGTTGTGAAATGCCTAATTTTGGAATAGTTCCCAAAATGTCCAGCACGAGCAGAACGTTTTGAAGTCGGATGAGTTACATTTGCTTCAGGAATGTGGGATGGATCAGGTCCGCTACTCAAAGAGTTCATTTGGCAAGTCGCCAATGTGAAATGCATGAAGAAAAAAAAATGTCCTCACTGAGCTGAAGGTGAAAAGCGGACAGATGCAGGCACTTCTGGAGGATTTTCTTAAGGCAAAATGTGGAACGGTGGGAATCTTGGGCATGTCCGGCATTCACACAAACGTTTTCATCACCCTCCTGAGGATAAGCGGAACAACTATACAGGCAAACTCATGTTCTGACTCCAACCCTATTGAGAACCCGCTTCAAAGGAAAATCGCGATACAGTGAAACTCCTCTACAATGAAATCATGTTTGCAGCAAGAAATTTTTCACAACAGGGGGTTTTTCACTGTAGCAAATTTGATCTCAGATGTAAACGCGCGCACACACACACACACACACACACACACAAACGAACGCATGTGTACTCTATATTTTTATTCCAATAGTGCATAAGTATGAATGTACACTTATTTGACACTTCATATAGTCAGTGTAGAAAGAAAAAAGGGAAAGAAATTGCGAAATTTACGATCAGCATTCACTTTCACTGACATCAATTTCTTGGATAATGTCTTTTATTTTGCTTCCTCC
>NW_017808403.1:1137541-1140322 GCF_001891065.2 Hippocampus comes
CACACAAAAAATGGAAATGCTCACTCTTCTATTTTTTTTTTTTTGAATGCCCACTCCAAGGGAGAGTCTTATCTAGGACTCATGACTTATGAGTTAAAAATGTGTTTTCTCTGAGAACTCTCATGCGAGACAATGTTCATATCAATCGTTGCTTTTGATAACAGCAATTTTTTTTTTTTAATATCTATGGCAGAGCTGCCAAAACAGACACCTCCAATTTCATCACGGACTCTTGATTAGCTCATTGAGAATTCTTAGCCTATGGTTTTGTATATTTTTGCGATATTGCATTTACGATCATTTTTTTTCATGATGCCTAAAAGCTTTTTTTTTCCCATAAGGACTCAAGTGGTGCCAGTGTGCCAAATTCTTGGCGATGTAACCTGCATAACAGACAGCTGTGATGTCATCAATATCCCCTCAGATTGCTGAGGAGAAATCAATTAAGTTCCCTGAATGACCGATCAAAGTATACATATAGCATTATGTGCAATTTCAAATCACGGTCTGGGGCTGCACGCACTGTCAAATAAAGACAAAACATTGTTGCTTGAAAAAGTGTAACACGGGAAAGCAAGAACGGCTGTCCCTTTTATTGCCGGCAACATTTTCAAATGCATTCTCACGGTCCCTGTGGGAACTGTAACAGCACTTGCGTGTTCCTCAGTGTGATGACCACACAATGCAAAAGGTGCAGTGTTATTTCGACTTTTGTTTCTCCCACTGTTCTGGCGTTAGGGTCTTCTGTTCGAACGCATGGATGTCTTTCAGCTCCTCCGCTAAGCAGGTGTTCACCATCCTAAAAATGCCACACCCTTTGATCATGTTATATGTCATATCAAAAGCATTGCCATTCTGGAATTTGATTTCAGTGTCCACTGCGTACCTGTGTCTCTGTAAGAGGGGCTTGCCCTCAAACTGGGAAGAGACCACAAGCACTTTGAAGCTGGCGGCACATCTGTTGGCGGACGTGTCCTCCACGTCCTACACAACACAAATGACGGAGCATACTAATATTGACTGCAAATGTTCCAAAGTGAACGAGTGTAAGACACCTACCACATATTCCGCCGCAAGCTCTGTTCTAAGTTTATCCCGGATGTGATCGGATGTTAAGGCCATGCCTGCAACAGCAGAAAACAGGTGATGGTTTATGTGTTTTCACCAAGACTACCTTGTGCATAAATGTGATAATCGAAGGCGTGTCTCGTAAATTAAACTGCAACCGAAAGTAACGTTAGTTTAAATCCAAATTTAAGGCTGCCATCGTCATATCAAACACAAAGTCACAACATTAAGAGGATCAAATGTATTCCGCACTACAACAAATCAAAAATACAGTACATACTTGAAACATTGTAGATCGACTTCCTGCTATTTTCAGTTTCACTAACAGTGGTCCTGCGAAAGATCCAATCACATTGCACGGTCATAAGCAGAGCCAATCAGATGCTCTGGAAAAATCCGGCGAGCGTTACTCGGCGCGAGTCCTTGAACGCCTGACTTGAAACATTCCTTTCTCTCGTGGAGAAAAAAAACATCCAACATTTTTCTTTTAGACATATGCCATATACAAAACAAACATAATATAAGATTACATATAGATTAGTTTATGTTCGCATCATAGTAAAGGAAGTTTTTTGTTAGGAACAGGCAATATTTCTTGACTACTAACACGTTTTTAAAAATCTTGAGGTGAGGCAGCGATATCTAAAAATGCTTTTCATTTATTTCACGTGTTTATTTGGGTAAAATCAAATGTATAAATGTATGTACTAAACGCTGGAAATGTTTTTTTTTTGCTTACGAGCTGAGGGGTTGATTTATTTCAGTTTCGAAACATGAGGTCCTTTGAAAGATCCAATCAAAGACGGGGATCGCATTAACAGCCAATCAAATCCTCTGTAAAATCGCGAGCGTGTGGTGGTCGATTTTCAAAGTAGCAAATTGTTCAGTGCCTGAATGAAAGTACTTCTTCTCAAATAAGTAAAAATATGTATTCTTTTCATTTGAGAGTCATAATACATATAGATATATCATTTTAGTTATGTATTTCAACTTTTTCCTTGACAACACAACAGCGAGGAAGATTTTTATGCCATTCAAAACAGGCAATAGACTTTGACTCCTCAAGAGTACTTGTGAATCGGACCAAATATTTGAACGGTCGACGATGGAATATTGTCAGCGTTTCATTTGAAAATATCAAAACAAGACGAATGTTTCTTCGTGACATTGAGACAAATTGAGCCGTGTTTCGTGTTTTGTGTTAGCCCGTCCAATGGCGCAGGAGGTGGAGAACTTCTTTGGCGTATACATGCTGTACTGCCTCAACCCCAAGTTTAAAGGGCGAATCTACATCGGCTTCACGGTGGATCCTGAACGCAGGCTGAGGCAACATAATGCCGGGCGCCACAAAGGAGGGGCCAAGAGAACCAGCGGCAGAGGACCATGGTACGCAATTGCACAACTCTCGACTTCGACCTCGACCTCGACCCTCGTTGCCTTTCACGAGTATGTTCCGCACATGAACACGTCGCTTCTGTTGCAGGGAGATGGTCCTCATCATACATGGCTTCCCCTCTGACATCGCTGCCTTGACAGTAAGTGAACACGGGAGTCGGGGAGTCAGTTTGGTCAATTTTCCCTCTTTCTTTCGTCAAATAATACATCCGAAAATAAAATGAATGTCATGAAATCAATGAACCAATTGTGTAATGCATTCTAATTGTTCATGCATCATTCTTAACGTAGTGTTTTGTTCAAATGCTAATTTATCTT
>NW_017808403.1:1141045-1141213 GCF_001891065.2 Hippocampus comes
AGCCGACTCGATGGTCCGAATGGGAGGTGAACCACTGGCTGGGCTGGTGCCGGGCCGAGTTCGGGCTGCGCTTGTCGGGTTCGGACCTGAAGGGCCTGCGGGGTCGCGAGCTGTGCCGCCTGGACCGCGAGGCTTTCCTGGGCCTCGTGTCCGACTGGACCGCCGGGG
>NW_017808403.1:1141675-1158504 GCF_001891065.2 Hippocampus comes
GGTCCGCTTCTCAAAGAGTTCATTTGGCAAGTCGCCAATGTGAAATGCATGAAGGAAAAAAAAAAATGTCCTCACTGAGCTGAAGGTGAAAAGCGGACAGATGCAGGCACTTCTGGAGGATTTTCTTAAGGCAAAATGTGGAACGGTGGGAATCTTGGGCATGTCCGGCATTCACACAAACGTTTTCATCACCCTCCTGAGGATAAGCGGAACAACTATACAGGCAAACTCATGTTCTGACTCCAACCCTATTGAGAACCCGCTTCAAAGGAAAATCGCGATACAGTGAAACTCCTCTACAATGAAATCATGTTTGCAGCAAGAAATTTTTCACAACAGGGGGTTTTTCACTGTAGCAAATTTGATATCAGATGTAAACGCGCACACACACACACACACACAAACGAACGCATGTGTATCGGCGAGTCAGTTTGGTCAATTTTCCCTCTTTCTTTCGTCAAATAATACATCCTAAAATAAAATGAATGTCATGAAATCAATGAATAAACCAATTGTGTAATGCATTCTAATTGTTCATGCATCATTTTTTAACGTACAGTGTTTTGTTCAAATGCTAATTTATCTTACTGCTATAACCACATACCTCGTGCTCATTTTTAAATGTTATTTACAAATGAGTATATATTATATACAGTATCAGCCATGATAGCAATGCAACGTTCTTGCTGCGTCTGAAACTAACAATAAGAAATACTTCCTGGACTACTGCGCATGTGTAAACCAGTGTGGTGGTTGCTGTTGTCGTTTCCGAACAAAGCAGTAGAGGTCGCTGTTGGATTAGACTTCGTTGTAGTGAATCTCGTCGTGAGGCAAGAGCAGAGAAAAAGAATTCGTACAACGCAACAGGGTTTTTTTTCGTCGTATGGGGGGCAGGAAAGTGGGAATGGTGTTAATGCATGAAGATTTTTTTTCACACTAGGGGGGTATTTTCGCCCATGTGGGTTTCGTTGTAGAGGGGTTTCACTGTACTTCCAAACACCAATGGACAAAACATATAAGGGCACCGCCATCCCCTGACCGAGAGATAGCGGCGTACACTATCATCGGACTTCCAAAGTCAAAGAAGAAAACAACGCTCTGTCCTCACTTCCAGAGACCGAGTCGGAAGCCGAGGGGTCTCGCGGCAACGCCCTGACGTGGACGGCCGGCGCCCGTGATACGGAGCCGATGGCGGACGAGAGCCGGCGCGGTGACGCGTTGGCTTTCACGCAGCCCTACCAAAGCTTCAAGGAGTACGCCGGCAACAAGGCGGACACCAGCTCGGCCGTCGTCCCGGCGGCCGTCCTCGCGAGCTACACCGGTCAGTGGGATCGCGCGCTACAAACCTTTTTTTGTTGGCAACTCCAATGGTCAAGTTGGGAGTACAGGCAAGAGTATGATGGCGAAATGCAATTTTCATGCCCGTGGCGTTCGTGTGAGAGGGACCAGGTTTTGAGCTTCTTGTTTTTGACCAACAGGAAGCGGTCCCATTCAGCTGTGGCAGTTAGCGAAATGCCTCAAACCTAAAATTGAAAAAGCATTTTCCTGACTCAAATCAAGAAAAATAAAAATGGTTTTGAAAACAAACAAACAAAAAAAAAAAACCCAAAACAAAACCAAAACTACATCTTCCGTTTTAAGTAACGACAAAAAAATTGTACCGCCGGCCTCCAGGTGGCGCTGCTGTGGGGCCGCCGCAAGCACAAGCCCAAGATGAATTACGAGAAGCTGAGCCGCGGGCTGCGCTACTACTACGACAAGAACATCATCCGCAAGACGGTGGGCAAGCGCTACGTCTACCGCTTTGTCTGCAACCTGCAAGGCCTGCTGGGATACGAGCCCGGCGAGCTACGCGACCTGTCGGACATCGGCGGAGCAAACTAAGGAGGGAGTCAAAGCCAACAGCACGTGCGTGGCCGCGTTTCACCGGGCGCAGCGTGACGGCCGCTGTCGATTGGGAGGGAGGGGGGGGGGGCGGTTACCGTGGGAAACCATACAATTAAATCCATCCGACGTCCAACGAAGCTGAGAGAGTGTTGTGAAGAGGAGCTCAGCTGTGAGCTGGACTAATTGAACATGCACTCACGCGGCGGTGTTCATTCGCGCGCTTTCTTCCATCGAGTCTCCCAAGTGTGCAAAATGGTCAGTTCAAGCCGTCCGTTGGAGCGACTGCGGTTCCGCTATATGCGCCCTATCTTGTCATCCAGCAGGGGAGGGGAGGGCGGGATTCTGCTTCTTTGGATTTCACAATAATTGTTTCAAAAAAAGCTACTTTTTGGGCGGGGGGCAGTCATGCGAGCAAGTGCGCCGTGATCTTTGAGGCGTTTGTTTTTACGTTTCTGGACCGCGCTCAATTTCATCCGGAGGTTGAGCTACATTGTGTTTGTTTACAGAACAGGCATGTGTCTGCTTGAAGTGATACTCTATGCATACTGCATGAAATCAGAAGCCGATTTAATTTTACAAATCAGTGAACAGGGTGTCGCTCAGCGAGTATGTGCGGATTACTTCCGCCACTTCCCCAAATGGAAGAGGGGGACGGCGGGGATCTTTGTCCTCATGAGCAAGTGTGAAGTGCGCATTGAGCATAAAAATTCCCAATATTTGGCGTCACCGTCAACACAAAGTGGGTGACCATTTTGGTCCATGAACGCCCCCGGGGTGAAAGTAAAACGCGTCAATAGAAGGTAACAGTGTCTCAGTGTTCAGTGAACGGTGCCTTCACGGTTCAGGTGTCCTCCAAAAAGCCAGTAAAGTGCTGTTGCGTGTATCGTATCACCCACCCGTTTGAGAAGACATCCATGTTTATTAATGCGGCGTAGTCATCTAAAATGTAAGTGAAAGGGATCTTTTTTCCAGGGAGAAACACACACACACACACGCACACAAAAAATGGAAATGCTCACTCTTCTATTTTTTTTTTTTTGAATGCCCACTCCAAGGGAGAGTCTTATCTAGGACTCATGACTTATGAGTTAAAAATGTGTTTTCTCTGAGAACTCTCATGCGAGACAATGTTCATATCAATCGTTGCTTTTGATAACAGCAATTTTTTTTTTTTAATATCTATGGCAGAGCTGCCAAAACAGACACCTCCAATTTCATCACGGACTCTTGATTAGCTCATTGAGAATTCTTAGCCTATGGTTTTGTATATTTTTGCGATATTGCATTTACGATCATTTTTTTTCATGATGCCTAAAAGCTTTTTTTTTCCCATAAGGACTCAAGTGGTGCCAGTGTGCCAAATTCTTGGCGATGTAACCTGCATAACAGACAGCTGTGATGTCATCAATATCCCCTCAGATTGCTGAGGAGAAATCAATTAAGTTCCCTGAATGACCGATCAAAGTATACATATAGCATTATGTGCAATTTCAAATCACGGTCTGGGGCTGCACGCACTGTCAAATAAAGACAAAACATTGTTGCTTGAAAAAGTGTAACACGGGAAAGCAAGAACGGCTGTCCCTTTTATTGCCGGCAACATTTTCAAATGCATTCTCACGGTCCCTGTGGGAACTGTAACAGCACTTGCGTGTTCCTCAGTGTGATGACCACACAATGCAAAAGGTGCAGTGTTATTTCGACTTTTGTTTCTCCCACTGTTCTGGCGTTAGGGTCTTCTGTTCGAACGCATGGATGTCTTTCAGCTCCTCCGCTAAGCAGGTGTTCACCATCCTAAAAATGCCACACCCTTTGATCATGTTATATGTCATATCAAAAGCATTGCCATTCTGGAATTTGATTTCAGTGTCCACTGCGTACCTGTGTCTCTGTAAGAGGGGCTTGCCCTCAAACTGGGAAGAGACCACAAGCACTTTGAAGCTGGCGGCACATCTGTTGGCGGACGTGTCCTCCACGTCCTACACAACACAAATGACGGAGCATACTAATATTGACTGCAAATGTTCCAAAGTGAACGAGTGTAAGACACCTACCACATATTCCGCCGCAAGCTCTGTTCTAAGTTTATCCCGGATGTGATCGGATGTTAAGGCCATGCCTGCAACAGCAGAAAACAGGTGATGGTTTATGTGTTTTCACCAAGACTACCTTGTGCATAAATGTGATAATCGAAGGCGTGTCTCGTAAATTAAACTGCAACCGAAAGTAACGTTAGTTTAAATCCAAATTTAAGGCTGCCATCGTCATATCAAACACAAATTCACAAAATTAAGAGGATCAAATGCATTCCGCACTACAACAAATCAAAAATACAGTACATACTTGAAACATTGTAGATCGACTTCCTGCTATTTTCAGTTTCACTAACAGTGGTCCTGCGAAAGATCCAATCACATTGCACGGTCATAAGCAGAGCCAATCAGATGCTCTGGAAAAATCCGGCGAGCGTTACTCGGCGCGAGTCCTTGAACGCCTGACTTGAAACATTCCTTTCTCTCGTGGAGAAAAAAAAACAAAAATACAGTACATACTTGAAACATTGTAGATCGACTTCCTGCTATTTTCAGTTTCACTAACAGTGGTCCTGCGAAAGATCCAATCACATTGCACGGTCATAAGCAGAGCCAATCAGATGCTCTGGAAAAATCCGGCGAGCGTTACTCGGCGCGAGTCCTTGAACGCCTGACTTGAAACATTCCTTTCTCTCGTGGAGAAAAAAAAACATCCAACATTTTTCTTTTAGACATATGCCATATACAAAACAAACATAATATAAGATTACATATAGATTAGTTTATGTTCGCATCATAGTAAAGGAAGTTTTTTGTTAGGAACAGGCAATATTTCTTGACTACTAACACGTTTTTAAAAATCTTGAGGTGAGGCAGCGATATCTAAAAATGCTTTTCATTTATTGCACGTGTTTATTTGGGTAAAATCAAATGTATAAATGTATGTACTAAACGCTGGAAATGTTTTTTTTTTGCTTACGAGCTGAGGGGTTGATTTATTTCAGTTTCGAAACATGAGGTCCTTTGAAAGATCCAATCAAAGACGGGGATCGCATTAACAGCCAATCAAATCCTCTGTAAAATCGCGAGCGTGTGGTGGTCGATTTTCAAAGTAGCAAATTGTTCAGTGCCTGAATGAAAGTACTTCTTCTCAAATAAGTAAAAATATGTATTCTTTTCATTTGAGAGTCATAATACATATAAATATATCATTTTAGTTATGTATTTCAACTTTTTCCTTGACAACACAACAGCGAGGAAGATTTTTATGCCATTCAAAACAGGCAATAGACTTTGACTCCTCAAGAGTACTTGTGAATCGGACCAAATATTTGAACGGTCGACGATGGAATATTGTCAGCGTTTCATTTGAAAATATCAAAACAAGACGAATGTTTCTTCGTGACATTGAGACAAATTGAGCCGTGTTTCGTGTTTTGTGTTAGCCCGTCCAATGGCGCAGGAGGTGGAGAACTTCTTTGGCGTATACATGCTGTACTGCCTCAACCCCAAGTTTAAAGGGCGAATCTACATCGGCTTCACGGTGGATCCTGAACGCAGGCTGAGGCAACATAATGCCGGGCGCCACAAAGGAGGGGCCAAGAGAACCAGCGGCAGAGGACCATGGTACGCAATTGCACAACTCTCGACTTCGACCTCGACCCTCGTTGCCTTTCACGAGTATGTTCCGCACATGAACACGTCGCTTCTGTTGCAGGGAGATGGTCCTCATCATACATGGCTTCCCCTCTGACATCGCTGCCTTGACAGTAAGTGAACACGGGAGTCGGGGGGTCAGTTTGGTCAAATTTTCCCTCTTTCTTTCGTCAAATAATACATCCTAAAATAAAATGAATGTCATGAAATCAATGAATAAACCAATTGTGTAATGCATTCTAATTGTTCATGCATCATTTTTTAACGTACAGTGTTTTGTTCAAATGCTAATTTATCTTACTGCTATAACCACATACCTCGTGCTCATTTTTAAATGTTATTTACAAATGAGTATATATTATATACAGTATCGGTAAGAATATATTGACTTGACAAAATTGCCTTTCTATTCATTTTAATAGAACTCATGCTCACTTTTGAATACTCACGATTAACCAGTTAGCGATAATTAACCAGTAATTTAAATAAACGTAATTAAATAAATTTTACGAAAATATTTTACCAATAATGTATTTCTTATAAAAGGCTTTATTTCAATGACAAAGTCAGAAACTCATAATGACAAAGAAGAAATCATGCTCCTTCATTTTGAAAAGATGAATTGCAGTTTTACAATAGCATTTGCTTGACGGAGAGGAAAGTCCACACTATTTCTGGAGGTGAGCAGGATGTTCGAATGTTATATTTGGCTAATGTTTTAATGTTAAAAAAAAAAACAAACACATAAAATAGGTATAGATTTAGATAATTTTTATATTTTCCGATGAAATTGTCCAATTGGTCGGGACTGTCGCTTATATTCCTCGTTACGAGCTTGGATTCCATCTACGTATGCAAACCATGGAAGAAAAAGGACATCCCAATTTGCAGCAGTTGATAAAAAGGCTTTCTTGTGTCTTGTCAGTTTGAGTGGGCATGGCAGAACCCGCACTCCTCCCGGCGCCTCGCCCACGTCTGCCGGCGCGGCAGGAAGGAGTCCGGCCTGCAGTTCCACTGGCGCGTGGTCTCCAACATGCTGCGCGTGGCCCCCTGGAGCAGGCTGCCACTGACGGCTCGCTGGCTGAAGCGAGAGTACAAGGTGGACTTTGAGCCCGCTCTTCGGCCCCCGCCGCACGTCTCCCTCGCCTTCGGGGCCGTCAGGGCCAAGAAGCAGCGGCCGGTAGACACGTGTGAAGACCGGGAGGAGACTTGCAGGTGTTTTCTCTGCAATGGCCCCCTCATGGTAAGTTACTGAACCTGGTCCAGAACTTGTCATTTGCTAACCGCTCTCTTCGGGCTTGCCTTTCAGATAAAATATTTCCACCGGTCGAGCACGCTAAGAGAATGTGAAACACTTATAAGCTATTGTTATATGTGTCCCAAAACATAATAAAAACGAATGATAATAATAATTTTTAAAAAAGCCAATCGATGCTCTCCTTGGTTGAGCGCAATTGATGTCTGCAACTGGAGACGGTGGGCTTGCCGATTAATCAGCCGGCGCTGTGCACCCCCCCGTAGACTTGGGAAAAGCTGCGTTGCGTCCACGCGTCGTGCGGAATGCGCAGCCACGTGATCTGCCTGGCCAAGCGCTTCCTGCGGCCCGAGCCCTCCCACCTCCTGCCCGTCGGGGGTCGGTGTCCCGCCTGCCACCGCGACGTGCTGTGGGGGAATCTCATCCGCGTCAAGCAAGGCTGCGCCGGAGACGCGTGACACTTGACTTCGTTGGCCTCCCAAGTAAGCTATCCCGCCTTTGATTGATGGCGTCTTTTTAAATGGGTGGATTTTTTTTTTTCTTGAGACTTCGGCATCAATGCCGCGTGTCTAACATGTCCACTATGGTGAACGCATGTTCCATCCGTGACTGTGTTCAGTCATTTCACCACTGAACAGGAATCGAGCAGCTTCGCCCGAGGCCAGTGACTCATTTGAGCTTTGCGCCTTCCACAGGATGACGGGACAAGAAAGAAGTCGTTGACCCGGTCACCTTTTTCAACCCTCAAATAATCCTGTTGCATCATTTTTATAGCGCTCTGATCATGAACTGGCCCGAACCACCACGTTTATTTATCCGTTTTTTATAAGGCTATTTATAACACCGCAAAAACGAGTTTTAATTAAACGGTATTTGAAATGGAGTGCGGCTTTAAAGCCCCAACGGGTAGTCCAGGGGTGCCCAACCCCAAAATTGTACATGAAACACAGTTTGACAAAGAGGAATAAAAGTCCAAAAAGACAACATGGCAACAAGCTCTGATCGCAAGTGGCCGACCGCTAACGACTTGCGGAGATGCTTATATGCGCGCCACCATAAGCTAAAGGTGACTTGCTTTTTAATTGTATTTTTTTCAACATATAGGCATGTTTTTTGTGAGAGTGAAACTGATAAGATGCTTCAACAAAAATACAGGATATTAGTAACACGCACATCTTTTTTTTTTCTCTCGATTTCTCCCGACGCCACCGGCGATCGATTCGGGACCAGTCCGCGCAGGCTACCGCTCCGTCGACGTACTGGGCACCCCTGATGTCGTCAATCCACTTGACTGGAGACATTGAAAGGGCACGCGAACCCTTCACGGTTTCACCAAATGTTTGGGAAAGAAATTTACGATTCCACTTCCCGTCATCAATTTAAATGGACGGACGGTACACAGGGGCTGACTTTGAATCACAATCCTAAGCCTCCGTTGCGTGGACAAAGTGCAGATGGAAACCAGAACGCACAAGATCGGGACTCGTCACCAGTGAGGGGATCTCATCCTGCGGCGGCCGGGGATCCGCTCAGCTCATGACAAACAAGCGAATGAACAGAAAAGGCACGGAAGAAGAAACACGGAGGAAAAGTCACGACGGGATCCAATTGGGCTCACGGCTGGGCAGGTGGCGACGTCTCCATCGTGATCACCGGCTGCGTGAAACAACAAGCCCGCCCGGGTAAGTTTCGAGCCGATTGACCTTCTCGGCGGCGCCCCGCCGGGCTTTAGAGCTTTTATTTCCCCTCCATTGAACGCTGTTGCCGTGGCGACGCGTCCTTCGCCAATACGTCTTTATTTATATGGCGCTTTTGCAACTGCAACAAAGCACTGAGGTTTAGCAACAGGAGCCATGGCATAAAACATGGACAAGAATTCAAATGGAACAAGAAAAATGGCGCTGCCGTTACTCCGTTTCGGCGCGTATCCAGCAGGCGGCGTAGGAGGGCTTTTCCTCCAGCCACGCACCTGCTGGTCATCAGAATCATCCAAGTATATCAGGACTGCCAAGCCGTCGCGCCTTTGTCGGGTTATTCGCCTCGCAAACGACTCTGTCGCCGTGTGGTGAATCCTTTGAGATGTCACATTTGAGCAATATTTGGCCACCAAACGCAGTAGCTATGACGGGCTATACGGGAATGTTAACTGCAATAGAATTTTTTTCCATCCCCCCATGTCATGTCTGGGGTTCCGTTAGACGTAAGATCAGGGCGGTGTAAAAAGAAAGAAAAAAAAAAACAAACGTGTGGTTTGCAAGCAACTGTTATGACCCCAACATGGGCTGATGAAACTTGGAACTCACTTCGATGGCGTGGCACATCAGAGCCGCAGTGCTATTTTCACCCTGATCGTAGTGCCAGCAACGTGGATAATAGGTCTCGATGTCTATCACGAGCCAGATCACGTTGAAGAAGCAGGCAGCGCTGGAAAAAATCTGCACCCCCAAAGTGGACCTCAGCTAACGCACACACACACACACATAGACACAGCCGCTCAAATCACCGCATCGCGTGACGTGCAGAGAGAGGACACGCGCCTGAGTGTTGGCCCACTCACCGTCGGCAGGTGGAGGTTCTTTGCGGCTATTGCGACGCCGCCGGCGATCAGCACCTGTCATGACAACCACACAAGCAAGTTCAGGGAGACTGTGCTTTGCGTTCCACCGCCGTTTGTCACGAAGCTTGTTAACGCTCTAGTAAAGTGACAAAACTTCACTCTATGAGTCTCTATGAAAACCACCCGGAGGCCATAAATATCGTCTACTGACAATAAGTAAAAATGGCGGTAATGGAGTGCTTTTTGGGACTGCGTCATGACAAATTGTTCTGCTGGACTGAGCCCACAAACGCAGTCGTCAAGCCATTCATGAAGGACATGTTAAGATGAGAAAAAATAACGAGACAGAGAGAGATCGGGACCGCAGTTGGGATTTTCTTTTATTTTGAAATGTTTTATTTGCACTCTCATTTCCTGTTTAGCAGCAAAGGGGTCACTTGACATCTTAAATCCGACCTGTTTGTCATATCAAACGCAATTTTTTAAATTTTTTTTACATCGGCAGCCCCTCCCAAATGGCAAAAGGTGTGTTTTGTGAATCAATTTTATATCTGTCTGCATTTACATTTGTAAATATTTATTGGAGAATGTTAACTATGTTCGCTAATTATCCGAATGAAATCTGTTTCAGCTCTTTCGGAGTATGTTGCTCACAAATAAACGACAGAATCATCAGTAAAGTAAAGTATCCTTTTTCGGGAGGGCCACGCTACACTGCGCAATAAATGTAACTTATGGAAAAACTGCAACTAGTGGTAACCGTTTCTTTTTGTGCCATGTCATGACATGGCGCAAAAAAAGTTCGGCTCGCCTTACTGATGCTAAAGCAAAATTTTATCCGTCCATTGTTCGAACCGCTTTTTCCTCACGAGGGTCGCGTTGAGTGTTGGAGCCTATCCCAGCGAACTCCTTTGCATGTTTTTGGAATGTGGGAGTAAACCCGGAGTACCCGCACAGGTACTGGGCGAAGATCCAAACTCCACACAGGAAGACCGATTAGCACCTCTGCACTGTGGGGCGGAGGTGCTAATCGGTCCCTACCATGTCACCCAAACGCAACAGTGAACTCATGAGATGAAACATATGGATGGAAAGAAAAACACAAAAGGCAGCGGAAACTAGCCTTGCAACAATGTGTTATTTTGTCATAGTTTACCACAAATTGACATGCATCTAAATTATAATTGCAGTCACGTGTGAAAAAAACCCGATAGGCTATAAATATAACATAATGAAGTGAAAAACAATAAGATGGAGGTAAGTTTTTTTTTTTTTTTTGTACCATGCGATGAGGTATTTTTACACCTGGCTATAGGCTATCGCTAATCCAGTTGTAAAGTCATAATTACAGTAAATTGTATGGAAAACAGTTCGGGGTGTAAAGATGAATTAATTAAAACAAAAACTAAGTCTGGAAGTGACTGTGTGCCTTTTTGTACGTTGTAATGGCATATTATTACAGTGGGCCACGTCATAGCTAATTGCTAACCTATGCTAATGCAGTTGGAATTTGTACGAAAAAACACTCATGTGCCATTACAAAAACAAGTAGCAAAATGCCCTGTTATGTTTTTTCTGCAGTTGATTACAAATTTACACAAAATTATAAGTACAGAAAATATCTGTTTGGAAAAAAAGGACAAAAATCTGAAAACAAAAAGTGAAAAAAAGGGCGGGATTTTTGGATGCCCTGCAAGTGTTTTTGCTTACCAGAACGGATGCCACGATGAAAGGGATGATATTCTCACCGTAACGGTGCTTGGCTGGAAATATACTCACACACGAAATCAGATGCACGCTCAGGAGAATCTGGGTGATCTGTGATCAAGATAGAAACGGTGACTTTCAAAATCAAACAAAGCGAGTGTGATTTGGTTGTTTTTGCACGAGCCCGGTCGGACCCCGAGAGCTTTGGGCTCGGCCTCCAGGTACTTCTGCTTCCTGTTGGCATCGCGCTGGAACGTGACGGTCACCAGCGGGTTTTCGGTGCCGGACTCCGACGCAACAGCTTCTTCTAGAACAAGGCAAAGGAACAGTTGCGAGCTGCCGACGGTGTTGCAATCGCCCCAAAACTCTGCTGAACATCTGGATTTCATCAAGCCAGAGTCTCGACGCCTTTCGACTCCACACGGTAAATTTCTCGAGTCGAAAGCGGTTAAGAAGAGAGTTTTACCTGCCCTGATCACTCCCAAGTTCCCGTTAGGGGCGCGACCATCCCGCTGCCTGCCGGGAAAGGTAGTTTGCAACGGCCGTCACTACCAAATACTCACAGCAGAGGGCAGCAGAGTTAAGACGAAAGAATTCGTCGGGAGCATCAACATTGACGTCATTTACATCAACTCCGGGAGAGTCATTTCAGGGTTGGAGGACGGGTTTAGGAACCATAAAAATGGACTAATTTAGAAATTTGAATGCTTAAAAAAAACACGTCATAAGTCACACACCATTTGCTTCAGACATTTAAAAAACAACAGTATGCCATTTCAATGAGGTTTGTCATGTCACATATTTTGCTGTGGAAAAACAAATGTAGAAAATACTGTTGATGTGTGTGTTTGTGTGTGTGTGTGTGTGTGTGTATATATACGTGTATATATACACACGTACATACATACATACACTCTATCGGTTGTACGTGTGCATACAAGAACTCAAAAGTATTTTTTTTTTTGTGTTGAGCCGAGCGGGCCTTATCTTTTTTTTGTGACCTTGCATTCCAGGCTCTGTCGCATCGAATGCGGCCGGGGGCGGGATGGGGTGTGGAGATCAAGCCCGCACACGCCGAGGCAACGCCTCACGCTTCGCCCTCACCTTCGCGCCCGGAACCAGGAAGCTCGCGTGTCCGCTTTTTGTTCCGCATTGGGCGGGGTGGGGTTTGCTCTTCAGTCACCTGTTGGGCCGAACAAGCGGAGGTTTTGAACGTGCGCGGAGGGGCGTGGCGCGCCTCATTCCACCCAAGGAAAAAGCTCGGGCTCGGTCTTTGCGGGCAACTTGGCGCGGTCAAGTCCTCGCGTTGCGTGCGCAGGTGAGTGCGAGTGCCAAGGTGTCGTCCGCGTGCGTCCAACGCGTTCGTTCGACCAGGAAGATTCCGCTACCGAATGCGATCGCTCGCGTCATAGACACGCCCCTTCTCGACTGCTTTCGACGCTTCATTGCGCTCGTGTTTTGATCTCAATTCACCTCTCCCGCGGGCTCTCTGCAGATGTGGCCGAAGTGCTCGCACTCCCGACTGAAGTAGAAGTGAAAATACTTGTGTCAACAAAGTAGAAGAACAGAGTCCGAGAAGAGATTTTGAAATGTGCTTGAGTCCAAAAGTAATCAATCATGTTCGGATAGGGTCTGTTTCCAAACAGTAAAAAGTCCTTGGGGGGGGGATAAATCCTTCGCAAGCTACTTCGGCGCAGTCACAAAGTGTTTGTGCTCTTTCTGAAGCACCCTCTGCCACCAGGTGCTCTCGTGTCGCTGTCAATAGTTGAAGAAAGTCGGTTCCAAGTGAGTCTGGCTCCAGTTAGGCCTGGGTTGTTAGTGGAAATTAGAAAGAGTCGAATCGAATCACCTGGAAGCCACCAGAGTTTGAAATGCTCTTGAACTGTTTTAAGATGATAGTTGGCGGTCCGTGAACAGTTGAGATTTTTACTCGAGACCGTTTCTCCTGCTGCCACAGTCTGCCTCACTCTGTGCTCCGTGCGCACGCTCGGCGTCGCACTCCAAATCTGCATGCGGGAAAGGAGAAGTGGCGCTTCTGCTGTCGCCGGTGTGCAACTCAAAAGAGAAGAAGTGGCCGCGGCGACGAGGTCACGCGCTACCTTGTGCGAGCGCGAGGGGACGCGCCGTTGAACCTCGAAACAAACGGCGAGAAAGCTCCGGGGAACGCGCAAGGTCTCGTGGTTGCGTCAATTCCAAGCGGAACGTAAGGCCCGAGCGCCGGCGCGCGACGAGGACGGCGGGCCGAATTGCCTCAGAGCCGTTTCCTGCCGTTTCATCGGGCCGTGTCGCAAACGCACCTCACGTCGCTCGCGGCTGTCTCGCCTGAGCAAATGCCACTCGTGCGGTGACTCCGCCGTGTTGTTTTGTCTTCAGTGCAAAGGCTTTCTCAAGTCCCTCGCCGGATGTTGGCCTCCAACATCACGTTGGAAGCGCCGGAGCCAAGCCGGGGGGAGCTGGAGCCTTGGCTCCTCAGCCTCCACCTCTCCCAGTACGCGTCGTGTTTCCATCAGGGCGGCTACCGATCTCTGCAGGACTGCGCCGACCTCACAGATGAGCGCCTGCGAGAGATCAAGGTGCTCCCGACTGGGCACCGCAGGCGCATCCTGCGTGCTTTGGAGGTGCTGGGTGTCACCGAGAAGCAACGTCGGCGAGAAGAAGGCCCGAGAAAGAGCCTCCTGGCGAAGGGTCCGAAAAAAGCGGGCTCCTGTGAGCAGTACCGCCCACAAGAACGGCAGCAGGCGCCATTGGAAGGGAGTCGGACCTTGCCTGCGAGAGCGCAGCCGCAAGACTCCGGCCTGCCGCCGCCAGCCAGCGTGTCCCTGTTGGACGATCGCCCTGCTTCCTCCTCCTCCTCCTCCTCTTCGTCCAGCAGCACGGAGTCACTGCCGACCTCTGAAAACCCAACCCACTGGGAGATCGGCCCAGAAGACGCCACTTTTCGACCTTCCCCTCCTGATGTCCCGACCCCGAGCGAGGATGAAGCATCGTCCTCCGGGTGCGGCATGGTGGACAACGCCATCTACAACGCTCAGCCCACTGGCGCGCTCGCCAGAGGTCCACGACTGACTCGCTCTTACCGGCTGAGGCACAGACCGGTGCCCGACATCCCACGGCATGACAGGTAATGTGTTGTTTCAGCAGACGTCTCGACTCTCATCCGAGGCAGCTTCATCGCTTCCCGGTTCCCGCCCGGTCCCGGGAGCGTGTGAACGGATGAAGCCCGATCCGATGAGAGGCGAAACCGCTTCGAAGACAATCGCAACGGCCGAGTTCGCGGTTCTAGCGAGGAGCGGACGCGTCGACTGTACGACTGCGCGATGACGATTCGCGCTTGAAGTTGATCGATCGCCGATCTCGTGCTTTGGCGTGAACAAAACGCCGACGGCAAATTTTTTTGCTCAAGGTGACAAACTTCTCCCAAAGTTAATTTCTGTGACGGTCCCGGTACTCTTACGCAAGTACGGATTTCAGGTACTTTGTGCAAGACCGCCGGCGCGTCTTGGGTGGCGAGCGCCGCCGCACTTTTTGAAAGTCCTCTCACTCTCAGAGTTGTTTTCATGGCGGTTGTCGGTGCTCTTCCTCTCTCAGGCGCTCACCGGCGGCGCAAACAAGCGGGCCCCAACACCCGGCCGTCTGCGGGGGTCCCGGCGGTGCGAACGGCACACAGAAAGGTACGCGCCGTCTTGCAGCCGCGTTGGCTCGCCACGTGCCATGAATATTTCATACGCCGCCCGAGTCGGCGGCGCTGTTGTTTGCCCGCATGAAAGAACGCGAGCGGGGAGGCTGGGGCGCAGTCTGCCGTTTGGCGGCTGTGTCGCGGGAAGCGCCGACGCACATCTCGGGGAATATCGTCTCTCATATCTTGTCCCCCTCCAACTAGTGAGACCTGAGTCTGGATTGCTTTCCGGCAGCTTTGAAGAACTTTTTTTTCCTTTTTTCTTTTTTTTTGGGAGGGTCTGGGGGTGGATATATTATTATTATTATTTTTTTTTGGTCCTCTTCGAGATGACGAGTTGAGAAAGTAGGATTTCCACTAATGGTGGAGTTATTGCAACGGGAGATGGTGGCTTGTTGGAGCCGAACACTACCGGGCAGCTTGTTTGTGTTAAAGTCAAACGTGTCGTGTCCGTCCTCTCCGGGCACTTGCACTGAATCAGGCTTGAAGTCGTTGGGGATTTTTCATGACAGTTTGTTTTTGTTTTGACTTTTTTTTTTTTTTTTTTAATTCTGTTCGGTTTAATTAGTTATTGGAGAAGTTTTTTTTTCATTTTTTGGTTTTAGTTTTTATTAGTTTTAGTATTAGTTTTATTTTCTCAAAGTGTACAGAGTGTTTGTCAATTGCAAGATGAAAAAAAAAAAATCCCAAAGTAGTGTGTAGTAAAGATAGGCAATTTGCAATCCTAAAGCACTGTTTGACCGTATCAGCAACATCGAAATAAATCCATTTCAAATGAACCCCAAGAGCTCATGGACGATATAATTGAAAAAAACAAAAAACTAAGGGCATTGTCGCTTTGATTATATTCGTCTATATATTCGTCTTAGATTTAGACACGCAAAATGTCGTTTCAGTTTTTAATTTTTTTTTTTCAAAAAGCATTTTCGCTTTTGTTTGATGACGTGAACGTCCCCACGATTACTTTTCATTAACTGGAAGAGCCTCGATACTGATTCGGGCCTGTCGGTAGGCCTACTTTTCCCTCTTTGAATGGAACACGAAAGGCACTTGGAGAAGAAGTGAGGAAGCTTTGGGAGGGATGAAGACGAGACGGATGCAAAACAGGCTCAGATGACGGTAAAACGGGAGCTCCAGATGTTCCCAGTGCTGGGAACCGCAAATTCACCTCCCCGAGCTGATGTATTCAGTCACATGTTTCCGATATCTCTCATATATATATATATATATATATATAAAATAACAAAACATGTTACGTTTTTTTGTCCCACCGTTACTTTTCATTATTTGAGGTATCGCTGTGCAGCCATACGGAAGAAAGTAGGTCGAACAGTCATTTGGGAATTATAATTGACTTTACTGCACAGTAATTTATGACCTATTTTTTTTTTTCCCCCTTGCACTCCGCAAACACCTCATGTGTAAAAAAAAAAAAAAAAAAAAAAAAAAAAAAACAACAAAATAACAATCTAATACTTAAACTGATTTAAAAAAGGAAAATAAAGCATTTAAAAAAACAACTAAGCATCGGCGCCATGCGCGCAGCATGTATGTCAGTCGCGAAGCCGTGCTGGATAGACGACGGTCGGAAGTATTTCCAGCCCTGAACGCAAACAAATCACCTTCACGTGAGGCTCATCAAAATGAGCAGCGCGCGTAATGGCGCAAATAACACGCTCGTATCAACGGGTACGACATCACGCAGTGGCAATCAAATCCGCGCACCCGCACGCCAGCACTTGCCTGCGCTCTGTTCATGTCGGAAACGCGTGACAGCTGTCCGCTGAATTTGCCAAGATGCGCCGATTAGAGGTCACTTAGTGGGCGATGATTCTTGCTCCCGTGACCATCTCAGCCCAGAGCGCCCCCAAGAGGACCACCGGTGAACGTTATAGAAGCATCTGGGCGGGAGCTTTGTCACCGTAGCACGCGGCGGCGGGCTCTCACCGAGCTCAACTGCCGAATGATGATCGATGCTGAGCGTACGCCGCGATCGGCGCAATTGACCCCTGGCTAAGGCCGCGACGTGGTCCCGCATGGAGTCGCGCCTTTGCCAAC